>NC_057798.1:142651614-142654150 GCF_018294505.1 Triticum aestivum | reverse complement strand
TCTCTCACTCTCGCTATGAGAAATCTGTTGTTTTCCCTTGCGACATTTTTCAGAGGTATGCACGTGTAGTTATCGATGTTTTCTTTTCTGTATATGGTTATAGTGGGGTATTTATTTGCAATTCGGATCGCCGCTGGTATGAAAAAAATGAATCTTGCGCTATAAATTATAAATTTGCTTCCATAACAATATTTTAAAAATATTTAACAGGTAAAATTAACATCATATTTAGATTCCACACATTTTTCTAATAAAATTTCATATATAATATGTTAAAATGAAAGTTACAGTTTAAAAGATACATATAATTTAGAAAATCATTTGGTTTGACTCAAATATATTCCAAAATAATATTTAAAAATACTTAACAGGTAAAAATAATCTCATATTCATATTCTACATATTTTTCTAATCAAATTTCATATATAACATGTTCAAATCGGTGTTACGGTTTAAAAGATATGGATGATTTTAAAAAGCATTTGTTTGACTGAAATATGATCCGCGGATGAATTACCTAAAACACTAGGGGGGTTTTGAAAAATGTAAAATAACGGTTCGGGTGTGACTTAAATCCGAACGGCGGGTTGATTTCAAGAAAAGACAGGGATTTTTGTGTAAAATACAAAAATAACGCTTCGTTTTAACTTAAAACAGGACTGCGGGTTGAATTCTCTGAAATAGAGGGACTTTTTTGAAAACATGCCATGACGGACGAAAGAAACTCAATTTGCTTTATTATTAGGTAAAGATTTGTATTTGTATTTGGCAGGCAATCAATCTTTTAAACATGGAGACATGCGAATCCACGCCATACCCATCATATCGCTTACAACATGAATATAATAAAATGGGTCTGTCTAGGATACTTCTAGATGTGATATAGTTATGTCACATCTAAGCTGATTTGCACTCTGTTTGTGGTCAATTTTTTGTCCCAGTTTTTCTTGTTTCTTGCTGCTGCATTATATATTTGTTGGAGCTTATATGTGACATTCTTAAAAAACATCTAGATATGAATTAGACAAATTGTAATAAAATCTCAAGATTTTCCGACGTTAGCTTTAATCCCGGACGGGGTTGCCGTCAACACTTCTGGTGGAGGATAGACCTTGCGGGACCCTCAAATGCTCGTTGCATCCACAGGCACGGACCGGTCACACCACATACTTGGTGGTATCGATCCGAATACCTCATATTTCATCCCCTAAATCCATAAAATCATGCAAAAGAAAGCCTACGTATTACACACGTCACGCTAACCTAACTATGCTTCGTCGTCGAAGATGTACACGACGTCGGTGCCGGGCGCCGGGTAGATGGGCGCGTAGGAGGGCTTCGGCTCAGCCTCATCCATATACGCGAGCATCCCGTCGACGTCCGTGGCGTGCTCTGCCTCCGCGTCCTCATCCACCTCCTCATGAGTTGAAAGACACACATCAAACTACCTTTAAGATCATCTACAGCCGCGACCTGCAAATCCGAACCCTCAAACGCCCGCGGACGCGCCTGACCAGACACTCCTCAAATCGCGTATCACCAAAAGATTAACGACGAATGTCCAAACGATCACCATAGTTCACATAATTCACATAAACGACGGACAAGTTTAAACTAGATTACTAAAAACTTGAAATTGAAGATGGAGACGACGGAGATTCACCACTTCCTTGTCGGCCCTTTGCCCTTCCGGTCTCCGGCGCAATTATAGGCGTCGGCAGCTGGTGGCGGATCGTCCGAGTCGTCGGACGAGGAGCCGCGGTCGTCGTTGTCGTCAGAGGTGTCGGAGAGGATGATGAGACATTTCAACCATCGGACCTCTCTGTCCTGCTGCCGCTTGAGCTTCGCGAGCCGAGCCGCCTCTGCCGCCTCACGCTCGGACTGCTCAATGGCAATCCGGAGCGCCTTGTCATTCTTCCGGTGGAGCCTCCGCGCGTCCATCTCCGCGGTCGTATGCGACCGGCGGTAGACCCATTAGGGGACCGCGCGTCCTTGTCGGGCTCTGCCTACATCCCGCGGCGGCTGCGGTGCACGGACTGCTCCGCCTCCTTCCTCTCCATTTCTACTACATCTCGCGGCGTGGGCCACTACAAAAAAGACACATCCGGGACATTTTGGGCCGAACGAAACTTTTTTCTGTCATACATATGACACTTCTATGACGATAATTGTGACAAAACCCGGTATCATCATAGATGTGGTGGGCTCCTACTTCTATGACAAAAAATCATGACAGAAAATGGGCTTTTCATCCTGGGCGGGCCGGAGACGCAGCTGCATGACACTCTTTGGGCCGTCCATGACGGAAAAAACCATGGTAGAAGCGAGGGCGAGGAAAATTTCGGGGAGTTCCCGGTTACGGTGGGTGGTCGGGGGCCGAGTGATGCGCGTTTCTTTCGTACACGTACACGCGTGTGTGTGAGGCGTTGGCTCTAACTGAACCCAAACGATTGCACTACACGCTACGCGTTGCTGAACCCGAGCGATCGATTCCTTCGCTACTACTGCTAACTGAAGCCGATCGATGTTGCCCATC
>NC_057798.1:142640125-142651247 GCF_018294505.1 Triticum aestivum | reverse complement strand
GGGCTGGATGAACAAGACCCCGTGGAGGGTTGGATGAACAGGACGACCCCGTGGAGGGCTGGATGAACAATAGATGGTGGAGGGGTGGATGAACAGTAGCCCATGGAGGGGTGGTTGAACAGGAGCCCGTGAAGAGGGGTGGTTGAACAGTAGCCGGTGGAGTAGCGCACGGTGGAGGCTGGATGAACAGGAGCCCGTGGATGAATAGTCGCAGGTGGAGACTGGAGGAGGTTGACGGTGGATGAACAGTAGCCCGTGGAGGCTAGAGGAGGTCGACGGTGGAGATGAATAGTATCCCATGGAGTCCCGTTTTGTACGCCACACCCCTCCCGATGAACAGGACCCCCGTTTCGACCGTAGCGCTCCAACACAAGTCTGTTTCGTCCGTTTTACGGTACGCCACACCCCTCCCGATCAACAGGACCCCCATTTCGACCATAGGAGGTCCGTTTTTTCCGTTTTGCGGTACGCCACACCCCTCCCGATGAACAGAATCCCGTTTCGAACGTGGTCGGTCGAATACAAGGCCGTTTCCTCTATTCTGCGGTACGCCAGGCCTCGTTTCCATCGCATGTTTCGTCCAAGACCTCCTGATGAACATGACCACACATTCCGTTCCGACCCAGCCGGTTGGCTCCCCATGAACACGATGACGATGTTGTTTCTCCGTTCCGACCCAGCCATGTACACGAGCCCTGGCCGTACGTATATATGCGTGAGTAGGCGTTCGAGACCCCGCCCGTATGTACGTATGTGGCCGTATTTTCTTTCTTGCACCCTGCCGCTGTACGTACGTGTACATGCTACATACGCGCCTCTACTACGACACGGGCGCGCCTCTACTACGACACGTGTGCGCCTCTACATCGACCAGTATATATGTACGTACATGTTCGCGACTAGAATGACAATGCTACGTACGCTTCGACCAGGTGGGTCCCGACTGTCAAGCACTTCCTTGCATGCGAAGATGTAGCTGGTGGGTCCCAGCAGTCAGGGGGACGAATCGTTTTTTTTTTGCCCGGACGCACTTTCTTGCGTGCGAAGATGTAGCTGGTGGGTCCCAGCAGTCAGGGGGACGAATCATTTTTTTTGCCCGGACGCACTTCCTTGCGTAAGAAGATGTAGCTGGTGGGTCCCAGCAGTCAGGGTGAAATGTTTTTTTGCAAAATACGGTGGCCCGTCCGATGGGTCCCTGCTGTCAGGTGGAGGAATAATTATTTTGCCCTTAATAAGGAGGCACTTCCTTGGTGCAGCCGTGGACCCAGCTGTCAGCCTCTCCACGTACAGTCCACTTCAGATGCATGTCAGTCGTTGCCCATGTTGACCAGGCCGCGCCGAGAGCACCAGGGCGGTGGACGACGGCGAAGCCTAGGAAGGGAACGACACAGAGGTAGGGAAGACTCGGCAGTTGTTTCCCATGCAGAGGGAAGTACGACTGTACTAGGGTTTACTGGTTCGTCTGCCGTCGCCGGAGAATAACAGCAGGTGTGGGTGAGTAGAGGGATGGCTAGCCCAGCGATGGGAGTATGATGGGGCAGTGAGGCATGCGCGGCAGCACAGCCGGTCACGGGGAGGAGGGAGCAGGCAGTCCCGCCGGCGCTTGTTTGAGCGGCTGGAGCAGGAAGAGCAGAGATTGAAGAAGCAACACGGCCGTTGGATGGACATCCAACATTCACTGCTTGTGCGTCAACCTTTTTTTTAGGAAAGCCTCAAATCTGTGGAAAACAACATACAGCCCATCTGCCATTATTTCTAATAATTTACAGCCCATTTGCTAATTCTGAAGGTTTTTTTGGAGCCCATATTCTTTTTGTTAGCATTACAGCTCATATTGTGGCCACGGTTAAAAAATTATACAAAATTTTGCATATTTCGGTGCGGTCTGAACTGTTTTTAATCCCAAAATTTCGAGTCACATTCAAACTGATTTTAAAAATAAATGTATATCACTATAAAATCCAATAAATTGTCCACGAATAAAAATCAATGCAATTTAAAATCTCGAAATGAAAAAAAGATATTTGAAACTAATTGCCGGTTTGATGTGTTTTAAAAATGTACATCCCATTTCTCATTACTAATAGGTCATTTTCTTGGCCAGCCGAATGAAGCTCTCCTTGTCTTGAAAGATTTGCAGCCCATCAGGCGTGATAAAGAGACTTACTTGATAAATCACAAAAAAACTGGGCTAGCCATTTTTAAAAAGAAAAAAAAACTACTGGGCTGGTTTATGGTAAACATAAAAGAAAAGGTTGTCTAGACAGGCCAGAGTGTCCCGCACAGCCCAGTTGACACACTGCTTCCGTCTCAAAAACAAATTAGATAAATGCCACTCCAATTATGGCGATTCATAAAAATGCCACTGCAATTTCCAAACTTTGAAAAATTCCACTGCAATTTTTGCAAACTTTGAAAAACGCCACTCCAGACTTCGAAAAATGCAACTAGAAATGGCATGAAATGACATTTTTTAAAGTTTGGAAATTGCAGTGGCATTTCTCGGATACACCAGATTTGGAGTGGCATTTATCAAATTAACCCAAAACAAAAATAACTGGGCGAGCTGCTGGGTCCCTGGTGTCAGCCGCTCGTTGTGCAATTCTCTCGTTTATTGACTACGTTGACAATGGCATGGGACCCAGATGTCAGAAATCCACTAGGAGGAGCCATTTTTTATTGGCTTAAAATAAGGAGGCACTTGCTTGCGTACTTCCATGACCTTGGCGGGTCCCTGCTGTCATCCTCTCCACGTACAATCATCTCCTGATTGTGTATGCGTCAACTTGGTAGGCCCACAAGTCAGCCTCTAAACCCATGGAGGACAAATACAACCCATTTAAAAAAATAACAGCCCATTCCATACGTTCAAACGGAAAGTTCAACATTTAGAGCAAAGTAACAGGTCTGATCCACATATAGAGTACTGAACTTCCACGTTGACAACGATCATAGCTAAGTTAACTATCTACTCCCACTAATACTATAGTAGCGCACAAGTACTAACTTACTCTTAGCTAACTAGACGATGCCGGTCGCCATCTGTGGTACACGCTAAACGCCGGCACCGGCGTCCTGCACCTTGCCTCGGACTTGCAAGAGGTGCGATAGGGCGCGTTGCTCGCGCGCGTTGGCCCTTTCCATGCCGGCGTGGTCCACCGAAGCTTCGGCTTCCAATCGGGAAACCCACTAGACGAGCTGGTAGTAAAAATCAGCATCGCAAACGTGTGCTTGCCCGACAGCCTCCAGGGCTATTTGCCGGGCGCCGGCCTCCATGTAGTCGGCCCAGTTGCGGGCGCTCTGCTCGCGACTCAGAGCGTCGGTGCGCTGCTGCTCCATGTCCCGCTGGCGGCGCAAATCGGCGATACGCTGCTCCTCCGCCAGGCGGTCGCGCTCCAACAACTCCTCGATCTCCGCATTGCCATCTAAAGATAGATAGAATGCCTCCTCCCTCCGTCTGCCTTCCGGTGAAAAACCGAACACTAGTTCTGGCGGTGACCGCCTCCGACGTCGCCTACCGCGGACGGGCAGGGGCATGGCGGACGTGGAGAGCGACGTCGGGCCGGTGGGGGCTTATGAGGATATGGTGAGTTGGTTCACGGTGCCACCGGAGAAGGCCGGGAAACAGTACTTATAGGCGGAAGGTAGCGCGACGGTCATCGGAATTCAATGCATAATGGCTTAGCGCGCCAGTTTGCCGTGGAAAACTAGAGAAACTAAAATTATGACTGTGTCATCCCGTCCCGTCTGGGTCACACGCCGGCATGGCGGTCAAATGAGTGCACTCGAATCATCTCCCTCCTTGTCAATAATGAATCAATGGATTTAAAAAGCCTGCAACAATTAAAGCGCATCTTTTTCGCATCAGTTAGCTGCCTTAATTACGGCCGGCTGCATGCAGGTACTCAGAATCGCTCGCAGCCAGTACGCGGAGCAGCATGCAACGAGTCGCGGCCCAGGGCACGCATGCAGCCACTTAAATCGCTGGAATTAATTAGGCTTAAACTTCTGCATGTCGTTAATCATTGCCATGCCTTGGTCTTGCTGCTTTGCTCACGGGACTAATAAACCCAGACGGAGGGAGTACCTTGGTTGGTGAGAGGTTTGAATTAAGCCCTGCAAACCGGAAAGGAGGTACTAGTACGTGTGTGATCCGCTATTTATTCGTGTAGGATCGAGTAGGCTGTTTCTTGAATTGAGCCCTGCAAACCGAAAAGGAGGCAGTACGTGCGTGACCCGCTATTTATCCGTGTAGGATCGATAGTGTAGCTTACCAGTTTCTTTAGAGGTAGGCATTTTTATTCAAAAAACCGCCACTTCGCATCTTGCATCGCAAATAAAACTGCCAGGAGCGCATTTGTAGGCTAGCTAGTGATCGATCAGTAACTTGTAAACACTGAGCGAACAGAAATAAGTAACTGTTAATGCATCTCAATGATTCACAGATCATATACAAATATGTAGCTCCAAAAGCAAAGATCAGCCACTTCGGATCTTGCATCGCAACTAAAACTAACTAGTACTATTCCCATACATAAGATCAACATGTTAATGCATCTCAATGATTCACAGATCATATACAAATATGTATCTCCAAAAGCAAAGATCTAGAAAAAACATATGTTCTTCCTACTAACATGGATGCTTCTCTTGGCCAACATTTAGTACAGACTGAAAGACAAATTTGTTTGTGAAGTCTACAATTCCTCTTGGAAACGTAAGAGGTTTCACCAACAGCTGGAACCATGAGAATGAACCACACATGATGGAGGAACATCCACTGCAATATGATTTGGTCTTCTCTCGATCACACCGCGAGACTATTTTCGGAATACAAACTTTAACTTAGGCAAAATGATGCCCATTGTATAATCAGACCAAAGCAATGAAGCACCTAGTGTTGGCCAATAAATAGTACAGTACTACTTTTCTACAGTCCATGAAGTGACTATCCAATCTTTCTGTGTCTATTTTCAAATGGCACTGCATGCAGTGACTATACTATTCTCTTGTGCAGTTCAACCAAAATTGCGGACACTTTGTTTGTTTGCCAAATAGCAATGGGCAGACATCTCTGTCTGCACAAATATCAAACAGCTAGTAGACATATACCACACCATGTATTTTCGGTTTAAAAATGTCTCTTCCGCTTAGCATCTGTCATGTTCTGCACTGGACAATCTGATACAGTTATGTTTTGCCCTCGACAATTTCATACTGAATTGATTTTCTGGTTCAGAGCAGAAATATAGCACCTATTCTTCATCAGACCAAGGATATCCATGTTCGCAGTGAGGGAAGAGGTGAAATCGATACAACCGAAATTGAGCATCCAATCATTGAATCATGTCCTGCACCTCCAATGTAGGTCCACCCTGCCAATAAATTCACATGCAAACCACTAGTATTACTATCTAATGACAGTACAAAAAGAGTAGCAAGATAGTAGCAAACCATGTACCTTCGTAATGAACAGCTCATAGTGCCACCAATTGAATATAAAGGTTTGGAAAAAAGCATGCTCCTAATGTTGAACCAGTTGGACTTTTTGTGCAGTTCCACTAAAATCGAGCATCCTTGTTTGCATAGATATTGAAAGTGTGATTACTATAAAAGTGGCACTAGTTGAAGCATAGACTCACAAATATAAGCATTCCAATTTCTTAATGGGAAAAGGTAGCAAGACTGTTTCTAACCACCTATTTGAAGGAATAAATAAAGCAACAACGGCTGATGTCAGGAAGGCATACATAGTTTTTTCTGAAAAACTGAGCCATTCCTGACCTTTCCTCTTCTTTTAAGCAAATTTTGTGTAGTTCTACTAAAATAAAATGCCATCACTGCCTTGACAATTCAGTGACACTGTACAAAAGGAAATGACTTAACATTACATCATGATGTCAGGCATGTAGTCGACAGGCATTAGAGACAAACATACAGACCTCCTCCGATAACATAATGAACATTAATTTTAACAAAGGTGTGACTAGCTTTACCCGGATAATTTGAGTGAACTCTACACCCTCTGTTCCTTAATATAAGACATTTTCGCGGTTCAATTTAAAGTACCCAAACGTCTAGTATTTAGAAAAACAGGTAGTAGTTTTCTCGAGCACATATCTGGGAAAGCTTGCCACACTTTATTTATGTCCATACAATAATGCAACACCAATCGAATACTATAAATATACACTAATCTAGTGGCTAGTGCAATAGTAGAGTAGTTAGTTTATTACAGGGTACAGTACAATGGTTTTACTGAACAGATTTCAATAAACTCTAGCACTGAAAGGTTTCTATAAGAATTAACAATACAAAATGTAATGGTAACAAGTTCAGCATTGGTATACTAGTTGTGCATGAGCATTAAACCAAATACAAAAGTCTGAAGGTAACTAGCATTATTAACTAATGACAGTATAAAAAAATCAAACCATGTATCTCCAAGGTAAATATCATTTCGAACTCGAGGGGGGACCTTAAAAATTGCTATCCCAATCTTGATAATCGATCAAACATAAAAACTTGATCGAACGAATCAAGATAACAGCCGGAGGAGGAAGTGCCCACTCTTGACCTTTCCTCTTGTCTTCATAATTGTTTGTGCAGTTTAACCAAAATAAAATGACATCAGCACCTTGGCATTTTGGTGACACTGTACAAAAAAATTAACTTATCTCATGAAAGTGAGGTATGTAATCTATAAGCATTAACAGTGCAAAAATCTGAAGGTAGTAACAAGTTTCATCGTTGGTATACTGGTTGTGCAACAGCATTAGAATGCCTTAGCTGAAAAATCTTTAATACATCCACAATCAACAGCTAACCCTGAAATAATCCAGTGAAATTAAATGGAATTGCTTAAATTTATCGGTGGCATTAGACTGAGAGCGGCATTAGTTAAATGTGGCATCACTTTAGCAGTAGCATTGCTTGACTTGACTACTGGCGTTATACTAACAGCAAAAAAGTGGCAATAAGAGCATGGGAGGCCCATTCGGACAGTGGGCGCACCAGTAGGATGTACCTCCACGGACGCAGAGTGGTGAGAGAGGTATGGTTGCCTAGAGCAACAAATATCCAGGCATCATATGTGGATTACGTCCCATTTTTGTTCTCTTTAGCCACGTTTTTCCTATGTGAGGACAACAAACCGATTGACCTGGTCATTCTCTATTGCGTTGTCATGCCTTTCTACCCTTCTTCAACCAAGAGACATGAGACTCGTTCCTTAGCTACTGATTTTCCCCTTTTCAACCTAGATGCAGGTTCGATGCCTACTCTCTTGGACAGTACAGTCTCCCTTCCTTTCCTTATTCAACCCAGACATGGATTACTCTGCATGAAGTAGGGTTTCCTTTAATAGTGCAAATTATGGTTTTCATCTGTGTGGCTAGCAGAGCAGAGGATAGCAAATTGGGAAGATGGTGGACTGGAAAAAGATCCACATGCAACGACGTGGCAGATGGGGCATAGAACAAGGGTATGGTTCGAAAAGAGGTAGCATACCTGAGGGTCGGCGGGAAGTGGCTTCGCTCGTGGTCGTCGTCCTCCGCACACACTACGGCAGCGAGCTTGGGGACGGAGGCCATCCCGCGCGGGCGCTAGGTCTGAGAGGACGGCCTTGTCGTCAGCGCGTGACCTCGCTCGCCGACAACGAGTGCGTCAACGCTGCACGTCCTTTTCTTCCCCGGCGGATCTATGACCACCAGTGAGGAGGGAGAGAGAGGTCGTCTTTTTAGATCTAGAGAGAGGGTGGTGGTGTGAGAAGCAAGTGGGCAGCCCTTAGCAAGAAAGCGCTGAAGCTCCAGCCTATATATCTTTTTTATACTACTAGTACTAGAGCTGGAGTAGTGGTAGAGTAGTTTATATTTTCCCTGCATACAGTACCAGTTAGTCGTGCTTCAAAACTGAACGGCGCACCATTAAAAAAATAAAGGTCGATAACTAATGCGGCACCTTGGGCCAACACGGCCAGATCGCATTTTGCACGAGAAATTACACACCATGTTTCGTTGACATGTGGTCTCGTTCCAACATATCAGTGAGACGATGGCGAGTAGTAGTATTTCCGAATAGACGTGTAGGCCGGGGCGCCTCTTCATGAACCGTGGCAAACTGGCAACCGTCCACCGACTCTTCGCCTTTCCCTCTCGATTTGGAACTGCTGTCGCACGCTCTTCCTCTCCCTCCTCCATTTTCCTTCAGCCCTTCACCCTTTCTTCTGCCATTCTTCGATCGTCTTCTCCATGGAGGGAATAGGCCGGAAACGACCCCGTTATTCTTGCCCCGATCTGAAAGATGACGTGGTGGAGGAACTCATTGATCGGTGTGACGTCATCACCTCGGCTAGCATGGCAGGTTCGTTCAAGCCCATTCTCGACTCAACTAATAACATCATTACAAGGAACCCAAGAGTCAAGGAGTGGTTTGATCTCCCCTATCTTCTTCGCTGTGACCCTGATGACTGGCACTGGCACGACAGAGGCCTCGCCCTGTGCAAGTTGATGCCGCTTGATAATGATATGTATGATGTTAATATGCCATCGCTTGAGGGTAAGGCTTGGGCAGGTGCAAATGGAGATTGGGTTGTTTACATGGGGTCCAACTGCGAGTGGGAACTTGTGAATGTGTACACTCGTGACCGGGTTCCACTTCCAAAAATCTCAGCATACTGCGCAGAGGTTGAGCACACCGGTATTGTACGCATGTTCAAATACGATCATGGTGACTGTCTTCTACCGAAAATAGCAATTTGTCGAGTTCCCAACCGCTCTTGGAATTACAACAACTATGAAATTGTTGCTATCTTCGATAAGCTTGTTGCCGTCCTTCGTGGTTTGATTGGATGGATATTGCTCAAAAATCAGTTTTTGTACACAGATGAGTACTGTGATGCAATTCAATACGAGGGCCTTGTGTTTGCTGCCACCACTCGTGGCACTGTTTTTGCATGGAATCCTTATGCTTTCTGTACGTTTGTCTTCCACCATAATTATAATTGTTTCATCCACATGCATGCGGGTTAGCAAGTTTCCCTTTACTAATTAACCTTCTTCTTGTGTTTCCAAGGTCATGTGAACATTCCACCACCCATACTTGAAAATTTTTATAACCAAGGGGGAGATGATGATGGTGATGGTCACGAGCATGAGGACGAGCAGCACCCATATACTTTGTGGCGCCTAGCAACTAATTCCGATGGATCACCTCTTCTTGTGTGTATACAGCCCACTGATGATGTTACTACTAAGGAAGCAGGTGTAGTCTCCCATGGTCGCACTCTCCTGACCTATTCCAACACCCGTTGCATGGTATTCAGGATGGATACTAGTGTGCTAGCGCCAAATCCTTCTCCCTGGTACAGAATTGATAGTCTTGGAGAAAACTCGCTCTTCCTTGGACAAAACTATCCAATGATGGTGAAAGGCGATCCAACTGCTGTTGACCCAATGTTACTACCATTTATGAGAAGCAACTGTGTCTATACCTCGGACATTTGGGTGGTTCCCTACCCTGGTACTCATATAGTAGGCCGCTTTAGCCTGGATGATCAGTCCTGCGTTGGTCTCTAGATCGATAATGGATGGCCCATCCCAGAGAATCACTTATGGTTCAAAGCAAGCGTTTCCAACACCGAGGAATGGTTGACTTGAAGTTCATTTCATTGCTTGTTATTTGTTGTGTGGTGAAAAATTTAGTATTTATAATGTATCCTCGTTGTAGATGTTGGTTGATGACCTGTTGTATGTAATAAAATGATATGTCTGTGATAAACTTACTAAATTTATGAATGGCTTTTGAGTCGCTTCTCTGAGTGAGTGGTGCGATGAGGCAAAAAATATTTTCCGAATACATAATTGTACGTGCATTGCAACAGGTTATCGGATGAGGCCAATCAACAATAGTAGTACACTATTTTTACTAGCTTCACATGCTTCGTGCGTCGGGCGGGTGTTTATACTATAGCCATATGTTAATATGTGTTCGCTGTACGTAACCAGCACCTCAAATCCTCGATACTAGTAGGAGTAGTATATAGTAAGTAGTAGGAGTAGTAGGGTGGCATGGGCCAGAACAAGCATTCACGTCCAGGAGTATGGCACACGCCACCACCACGACATCCATCTGACACCATATTATTTCTTGGAGTCCATGCTAGAGCAATCTCTTCAACCTCGTCGTTTCTCTAACTTCAGCCATCGCGCGGCGGGTGAGGTGGGGGTTTGCCGATAGTCGGTTTCCTCAACTGCGGTCCCACTTGTAAGGCCTACTCCAACGCACGACACCAAACGGACCTCCATTTTGCACGAACTCCAACGATAATTTTGACTACACAAGCAAGACCAAAGAAAACAAGAACCACAAGAATACATTTTACTACTCCTGTAAGTTGGATTAGAGCATCCACAGTGTGCATTTTTCACTGCCTCTAAGCACTCTCTCTCTTCTTAGAGGTCGCCTCCATACACTGCACTTCACGTCTCTAAGCAAAAAATCTCTAGCATCGCACTACTAGGAAAAGGCCTACTAATGGTGCACCAGTTTTGCCTACTAATTGCGCACTACTGGTGCACCATTAGTATCACGCCACTAGTATTTTTTACTAATGGCGCACCAGTGGTGCGCCATTAGTATCTGGTATACTAATGGCGCACCACTGGTGCGCCATTAGTATAGGCCACGGCGCGCCATTAGTATAGGCCACTGGTGCGCCATTAGTATTTTTGAATTTTGAAGGTGGGAAAATAGTAGTGGCGCACCGTCTAACCCCCACCGTGCGCCATTGCTATTTTTGAATTTTGAATTTGGATCTGGATCGCGATTTTTTTGCCCATTTTTTGCTCATTTTTTTTGCTCGTTTTTTTGCACGATATTATTTCAAATTTTGTTCCCGTTTTTGGATCTTGTACATTTTTTTGCCATGTTCTTTTGCCGGAGAGGAGTTTGCCGGAGAGGAGGAGGAGGAGGTGACCGTAGAGGCGCTCGCCTACATCGCCGGAGAGGAGGAGGAGGTCGCCGAAGAGGAGTTCACCGAAGCATCGGAGAGGAGGAAGGAAAAACCATGAGGGGATGGGAGGAGAGGAGGGACGAGGAGCTCACCGGAGAGGAGGGAGGAGGA
>NC_057798.1:142597779-142639623 GCF_018294505.1 Triticum aestivum | reverse complement strand
AGGAGGTCGCCGGAGAGGAGGAGGAGGAGGTCGCCGGAGAGGAGGAGGGTAGTATGGTGGAGGAGAGAAGGGAAGATGGAGTGGAGGAGTGGAGGAGAGGTGGAGTGGAGGAGAAGAATGAAGAGGTAAGGAGGAGAGGACACGCCCAGCCATATATACGGCATAGTAATGGTGCACCGTGGGCAGGTGCGCCATTACTAATTTTTTTTTTGAATTTTGAAGGCGGGAAGATACTAATGGCGCACCATGGGCAGGTGCGCCATTAGTAACTTTGTTTCATTTTTTTAATATATTTTGAATTTTGAAGGCGGGAAGATACTAATGGCGCACCATGGGCAAGTGCGCCATTAGTAAAAAAAATTATTTTTTTGATTTATTTTGAATTTAGAAGGCGGGAAGATAGTAATCGCGCACCATAGTAATGGCGGGCAGGTGCGCCATTAGTAAGTTTGAATTTTTTTGAAATTTTTTGCCTCTCCAGATCTTAAAAGCCCCGTATCTTTTTTCTGTTAGGTTTTTGAGGATTTTGAAAATGTTTAACAGGGTTCCCCTAGTTAAATTCGGATGTAACTTTTCGAGTAGATGATTTTTCATATAAAAAACTTTTTTATCCGAGTTCGTATGCAAAAGTTATGCCCATTTTTACAAATTCTCGAGAGATTTTGCAAAGAAGTCGAAAATTCATGTTTGTAAATTTTGCTAACGACTAGACCACATATCACATGGGAATCTTATTTTCTTTTATTTTTTTGACATTACTATCATTTTCTTTTTTTTTTGAAACTGAAAAGGCGGTCCACGGGGGGGGGGGCATTCGGGGGAATGTTTGGGCCAAATTACTAATGGCGCTCCGTAGGATGGTGCGCCATTACTAGTTCAACTAGTAATGGCGCACCACTCCCACGGTGCGCCATTAGTAGTTTCGAAAAAATTAAAAAAAATACTAATGGCGCACCGTGGGATGTGGTGCGCCATTAGTATTTGCACAGTAATGGTGCACCAACACATGGTGCACCACATGTACAGTGCGCCATTAGTGTCCATCCCATCTATAGCCCTTTTCCTAGTAGTGTTGCCTCTTAGCTTGGAGGCTGCCTCTTGTGATTTAAATAATCAAGCAGCCCCACCCGTCAACCTGTTTGTGCTCCCAACGATGCATGTGAAGCGCCAAAGTTCTCCTCCATTCAGATTACAATGCCTTTGTTTAATCAATCATGGGCCCACAATAGAGGCTGAAGCAAAATGTTATACACTACATGGTTTTGATTGTTTGGAGGCAGCGATGTGGGGTCCAGCTTAGAGGCAAGCTAGCCTCTAAGCACTATGGATTCCCTTAGTGCCTTCTCGATGCATTCATTGTTGATCTGCGGAGGTCGATCTTGCATGCTTCTTTCTTCCTTGAGTGTAAAGAAGTAGACGTTGCTTCCTCGCATCTAGTCTCATGTCTAGCCTCTATTCTAGTAGGAGTATCAACAAGTGCACTAGTCTTATCTCTAGCCTCTGTGCTAGCTAAAAGTGCTAGAACATCTACTAAATTGCGCTCTATCAATATATGGATGTACTCTTCTTCCCAATACCAAGACTTGCATCCATTCTACTCCCTCCGTTGCACAATACATGCCTTCTATTTGTCAAAATATATATGTATCTAGACATGTTTTAGTATATAGGTACATCCATTTTTGGACAAATGGAAGTCAAGTATTTTGGAACGGAGGGAGTACACAATATTTTTTTAAAGTTAGCACAACTAGTCTAATCCGAGAGCACAACTGAAGATTTGGTCACGTTCTTCCTCCTTTTGCCGACACGTGGGACATCCAGCATCTAGGTCGTGTCATGAAAGAAAATAGAGTGGTAGTTGAAGCCACGTGATGTGCATCTTGGATTAAACTGTAAATAGAATCTTAATACTACTCTTGAGTAACTCCAAAAGCGGCCACCGAAGATCTTTATTGGATTTGTTTTTCATCACTAGCACGTCGAGGTGAAAGATGTGCCGGTTCAGTGGGTCCTCTTGCGTTTTCACTGACATGTGGGACCGCATGTGAGCAAACAAACGACGGGCTCCACGCGTCCGCTGGCTGGCTGAGAAGAGGGATAGAGGAGGGCTGAGCACGGACTGCAGGAAATTTGTTCTACGTACCTCGATATAGGCTCGATATAGTGGGGTGGCATGGGCCATAACTAGCATTCACGTCTAGCAGTACGGCACACGCCACCCACACGAGTCCCATCGGACACCAATTTTCTTGGAGTCCGTGCTACAGCCATCTCTTCTCCCTCCTATTTTCTCAGCCATCGCGTGGTGGGCGGGGTGGGGGTTTGCCGATAGTTGGTTTGCCCAATTGTGGTCCCGCTTGTAAGTGAAAATGCAACACCGCATGCATTCCCGCTTGAGCGGCGTGCCGGACCAACCGTGTGGGGGTGCGACACGAACACGGCAGGCTTTTCCTTTTGAACTCGTAACTTGTAAAATTTGGTTCTGCTCCATGGCGCGACCGATAGATAGAAAATAACGATTTTTCCTAGAGTAATGAAAGTTTGGTTCTGGCGCCGTTCATGCATGGAGTACGTACAAAAATTATGAAGTTGATGCAAAAGGTAAGATAATTACTAGTAGTATCATATACCACTACATGGATTTGACGGAAAGATAAAAATACATACGGATCCATCAATGACATCCTCATGCCCTAGTGCGCCGGGTCACCAACCGACGTGTGAGGAGCAGCGGCGTTGGTGGCGAGCTCAATGTGCTTTTGAACAATGACGTCCAAGGTTACCCCGCGGTCCAAGAAGGTCAGCGTCCTATCATCCTCCTCTTGCATGTAGTAGTCCTTGTGGACGATTTGCACGTAGATGTGGGTGATTATGTCGATGGTTTCTTGTTGCGCCAGGAGCTGCGCGGCGAGCGCGACCTCGAGGTGGACATTCTCCAGCGCGACGGCGGGCAGTCGCAGGGCCACCAGTGCGTCGAAGAGGTTGTCACCATAGTGGCCATTGAGGGTGGTGGGCATCGCAGAGCCTGGGCGCGTCGGCTGGAGGCGTACGTCAAAGTCGTCCGCGAGCTTCTTGAAGACGGTGAACTTGTCGAGGAAACTGATGAAGACCTCGTCGAACAAGGAGACGAAGCTGTCGTCCAAGTGGCCCCTCGCCCTGGCGGCCTCAAGCAATACTACCTGGAGACGTTCCTTGGTGTCGGGCCGCAGGCCGGTATCGTGGACCATCTGGCATAGCCGGCTGATGCTCGCGCTCATCGCCTCCATGGGTCTAGCTAAGCTTCTAGTCAACTGATCTTGCGATTCGAGTGATCACTCTTGCCCTTGGTTAGCATGCATAGATGCGTAGGATTTCGTACTACTCCTCAGCCCTCTACTGCACCTGTCTTTGGCTGTATGATAGGTGGACCAGCCACCCCTTGGGCCCACGTGTCATTCACCCAAAGGCAGTTGCCGTAAGTCAATGAAGTTGCGTCCCCCTCCGTGCCGGTGCAGTATAGTCATCTCACAGGACCTCTAGTTGGGGCCAAATGAGAGAAGTTTGATGTTTACTGGTTTATTGGTCCCCTTTGCATTTTGCGCCAAGTTTTGACCTTTGATTTAACTAATAAAATGTTAATGCATGTAAACAAAAATGTTGTGTAAGTCACCTTATGAAAACTAAATAATCCCAAAACACTTAGGCTAGCCATAGTGGGAGTAACTTAGGTAGTAACATAACACATCCCAAGAAACAATTGCTTATGTGGCATGGAGTTAATGAGGAAAGAGATGCTTGTGGTAACATAATATGTTACTGTAACATAACACACCCCAAGACAAAATGAGTCTATATCTCAATTAATGAAGGCTTGCATGTTACCATCCATATGTTACTACCCACTATGAAGGTAGTAACATAGACTAATAACATATCCATGTTACTAGTCTAAGTTACACCCCACTATGACCAGCCTTAGGGACGGTGCATTAACTCCCTCCTTGTTTCTTATTTCGTGACATAACTACCAAACATGACATGCAGTGTTTAGTTCATTGCATGTAATCCTATTAGTACTCTAGTTAGCAAAAAGACATTAAGTTCTCTCGCCGATAGGAATAAAGCACCATGTATTTATTTACAGAGGAAGTAGTACATTTTTTGTGACATGCATTACTAGATATTGCTAGTCAAATACTAAAATCCAGATGGACGTGGTAGTACTCCTAAATCCAGATGGTGGTGCTACTAGTACTAGTAGTAGTACTACCAATGTAGTAGTAGGAGTACTAGCACTGTACTACCCGTTGGTCAAATTATTATGTGTTGCTTCTCACAGTGAAGTGACAAGACCCTGCGTCGGAGATGACACCTGAGTATAGGTGCCGTGTTCGGCATACCATAGTCAGCCTCACCGTCTGCAGTCACTATCATCATGGTTGTAGAGCTATCCTGCTTAGAACTAGCCTTGTTCGACATAATTTCCCATGCGTAGATGCCCGTGCATTGCACGGAACACCAAGATTGGGGGTGGACGGTGCCGGCAGCGGCCATCGCGCCAGATTTTTTCCACGGCCTTCTAGATGTGGTGGGGAGGAGATAAGGCTGATTGTGAGAGACAAGGAGTTGTTTGTAAATAAGGAACAAGTGCGAACATCTTTTTGCAAAAATGGAGAAGCTTGGTTTGTATGCATCAGATCTAGATCCGACGGCTATTGGTGAAACATGGGAGGCACAACATCATCACCAACTCAGGACCTGTTTGATTCACAGGATTTTGAAAACGCAGGAATAGGACACGGCAATATTACAAGTTTCAAACTGATATTACAAATGTTAGGAGTAATGCTGCACCTGCGAAGAGGGAATTACTAGGGAGTTTACGTAAGAACTTTGGTTACATTAGGTGGATGCAGCATTATCGTACAAACTAAAATCCACCGCCCTGACAAGTCACTAATGGGCAAATAAGTTTTCGAGTCTCTGGCCACTTGATGTTTCAAAAACAAATTCAGCTTCTGCGGAGACTTTGTCATTTAGGCTTAGACGCTTGCGGTGATCAGCACGCCATTCATTGTTGCGCCAGAGAACGCCAAACCTCATTACCTTGAGCACACTTGCCTCTAGAACAAAGAACCTGGCCAATTTAATCTCAGATGTGCTGTCCTGGTAGTTGATCAAATCAATTTCTGTAAGATGGAGATCAAGGCATTCGATGAGATTGTTATAGTGCAGCACATTTTTCACTTTCGGGTCTTTTTTTATCTGCAAAAGAAGAGAACATATTAGAGCAGCTGGCTGTATAAGATTGTTGTGTCATCAAGAGGTACCAATATCATTCGCTCATACGATAGGGTTGGCTGGCTAGTGATATTTTTTCACTCACTCACTCTCTCTCTCTCTCCCTCTCTCTCTGTCTCTCTCTCTCCCTCTCTCTCTCTCCCTCTCTCTCTCTCTCTCTCTGTTTCCTCTCATTTAACTAGGAGCACGTGAAGATTTTGGGCATTTGTTGCCTTCTACTATGTGGCCAATGCCATATTTCACAAAAGTATGCCACATAATACTCATCGATGTCAAATCAAAATATTTTGGCACCGCTCTCGCGACGTAAGAGAGTTGGCACCGCTGTGCACACAGACCCACATGTATAAACAAATCAACCAAACCAACTACACCAGCCTCTCACTCTCCCAAACAAGTGTTTTTTATTGCCTCGGTCCTCTCTCTCTCCCACGTTGTGTTTTTTCATTGCGTGAGTTAATTTGGCACCAGAGCAAAGTAGGTGATCCAGATTGGGGCATCAGGTGAGCAATGGAGGGGCATCGATGCCAAATGCATCACAAGTGAATTTGGCACATGTTTTGGCCTACATAGCCCACTTTTGTACTCCCTCCGTCCCAAAATTCTTGTCTTAAATTTGTCTAAATACAGATGCATCTAGCTACATTTTAGTGTTAGATACATCTGTATCTAAACAAATGTAAGACAAGAATTTCGGGACGGAGGGAATACTACCTCGTATTTAGTATAAAATTTTGACCATAGATTTACCTAAGAAAATGCCAATGCATGTCACTAAAAATTACACCATTTGAAATTATGTTCAAATATGAATCCAATGATATAGTTCTTAGTGACATGCATTAACATTTTGTCACTTAAATCTATGGTTAAATTTTAATACTACAAAATTGGAAGAGTAAACCAGGACGGAGGTAGTACTTGCTCTTAGGGTAACCATAGAGTTACTGGAGTAGTCTAAGTTACTTTCCACTATGAGTAGCCTAGGCTACTATAGTAGTACAGCATAAAAACGATGCAGGTGATCACGTGAGAAAAAATACTAAAAACATTTCATTCGGTGCAGTGCGTAGATGCAGTTTTGAACACTACACTTGTCATCGTAATTTGGGAAAATTACGAAAAAATTGAGCTACGTTGTGATTACCTTTACTTATACGAAAGAAGTTTCACCTCGATGAGTAGCTTCTCCATGCACGGAAAGCATGTAAGGAATCCAACAAATTGATCCAGATTGGGGCCGATAGATTTTAGTGCTAAGATCTTCACTGTGCGCATGGACTGGGTCAAGCTTGTGGGAATCATTTTCTGGAAGACGGTCATAAATACATCAAGAAGAAATTTAAAGATGTGAATTTCAAGAAGACGGAGAAGAAGATGAGTGTTGTACCTAAACGATTACGGATCCAATAAAGAGTTCGGAGAATTTGACAGACGAGTACACCAATGCTGTCAATTTCGGCGCATCAATGACCCTGATTTTTGTTGGACCTTCTAGATCCGATACAAGCAATCTCTCAAGGAAAGGCGCATTCTCAATGACCATAACGTGGAACAGCTGGAGTGATCTCTTCCCAATTGATGTCTTGTTGCGGGGCCAGCAAGACACATAAATCCATCGGAGATTCGTGAGGCGATGTGGAGGCTAATGAACCCGTGGATCTGCTCAAGACGAAGGTACTCGAGCACAGTATAGCTGCGGAGCAGGTGCTCCATAGCCTTCTTCGAGATAACAACGTCGAAGAGGTCGAGCTGGTTGAGTTGAGGTAGAAGAAGGGCGGGCGCGGCATTAATCTGTGGAAGATAGCAGGAGCTGAAGCTGGCGCGGCGCAGCGTTGGCGTGAGGCGGAGCGCGGATGGCGGCAGAGAGTGACATCGTCCAGCTTCAAAGCTGAGCTCCTCGAGCTGATCTAGGGCGGGGGCTAAGAACCACTCGTCAAACTTGGGTTGGACCTTGTAGTTGGTACTGAACATGCAGATGTCAAGGCGTCTGGCTGGCCCAGGGTGCGATGAAAGGATCTTGGAGACTGCGGCCACGCATTTGCAATCCCCATCGCAGAGGCAGCTGTCGACGGTAAGGTTGAGGGGGACGCAGCGCCAGAGGGGGCGCCACCGCCGGGAGAGCAGGGCGGTCCGCACGACATATTTGGTGGGGAGGAGGCCGATGATGACGAGCAGCATGTCATCGGGGAGGCTGCTGATGAAGTCCAGGCTCGCAGGATGCGGTTTTGGCTCGAGCCGCCTCTGTTTGTTGGCTGCCTCGCCGTCCATCTCAATCGGCAGCGACGCCGGTGTACACATGTGCTGGTGTGTGATGTGTGCTAGGTGTGCACGAGTGCGTCCTTCTGTGCATGTCGTTGTGCAGTGGTGAATTGTGCGCGAGTGCGTCCTTCGCGCGCAAGAAGTGTGTCCTCATGACCTCAATGCACCCTCAATTTACTAGCATTCGGGGTGCTACCCCGAGTGGTTTCAACTTTGTTTACTTCACCGCGTGTCAGATGGGCCTCTAGTTTACTTATTTTCACCCACTACCACATGGGCCAGCACACGAAGATACAACGAGCTGACAATGCAGCATGTGGATTGGTTGACCGGTCAACTAAAAAATATATGGAGCTATACGTTGACACAGTGAGCATATAATCCGTCAGTATAGAGAGTTCGAGTGAGAGGGGAGGCCGGTGAGAGATAGCAGAGAGAGAGAGAGAAAGAGCTACTCCCTTTGTTCGATAATGTAGTTCCAACACTTTTTTAAGTCAAACTTTTGAAACTTTGACCAAGTTTATAAATAAATTACTTATATCTACAATACCAAAGATAAATGATAGTATGAAGTAAGTACATGTTGTGATGAATCTAATGATCATTCCAGATGTAAATGTTTTTCTCCACATATACCTGGTCAAACTTTTCTGAGGTTTGACTTTTCAAAACGTCCATATGCGTATGGACGTGACAGAGTCCCTAGTGAGAGAGAGAGAGAGAGAGATAGAGTGGAAAAAAGTGTGTGTGCGTGTGTGAAAGAGACATGGACAACACACGATAAAACTAGAGAAAAAGCATGCGTGCCTTATGCAAACATATCACACATGCATCTTCGACAACGGAGGCAAGGTGAGGAGATAGTGTGTGGTTGTTTGGAACCGAGAGAGCAAGACCCCTAGCACGTGGCCAAGAGGGGTCTGACAAACAAGGGAGATAGGTCGAGAGAGACGTCCGGAGAAAATGCAGACATGGGGAGGAGAGAGTGTATGTTTGTCATAGGTAGATCCCCTGGAGATCTTGATGGGACTACATGGGCGGGAGATCGAGTGACAAGGTGTGTGCACGATAGAAGATGCCCCGAGAGATATCGAGATAGACGTATGGATGGAAGGAGACAATACGTGTGTTCCTGATGGCTAGTAAGAGATAATCATACTTAGGAGGGGGGTGCTTGCGCCTATGATGGAGTGAGGGATTATGGTACTTAGGGGGGTGCGTGTCACATGGAGAGAGAACAAGGGCGGAGAGTGTTGGATGGGTCTATATGTATAGCGCGAGCGAGACATGTGTATGTGTGAACCAGGGAGATATAAGGTCAGTTTGGCTTGCGTCTTGAGCATCTTTTGCCTCGCCTGGGGTTGTGGCTGGATTTCATGCACGCTTGTTTGGTTGCTACCCTGTGAAAAAGAAAGCCCGCCTGGCCTGGGTTCCCTTGCACTTTAATTAGCCTGGCTGGACTCCAGACACTGCAAGTAGCTTGGCCCAGGCGACCGATTTTGAATGTCTGGTCGTGCCTGGTCGTGCGGCCACGAGGCTAACAGCAACATGGATGGATATTAGCATTAAATAATTGATGCATGGATTGATTGATGGGACGTTGATGCTTTGCCTGGCCCAGGCATGAACCAAACGCTTCAGCACCACACAAGCCTGGCCAGGCAGAAATATTTTACATCTCATGTCCACAGCAGGCAGTACTGGCCATCAAGGCATGAGGGTCAGGTCACGAACCAAACTGACCAATAAAGTTTGAGAGAGATTGAGGAGCCCCGATAAGGCTGAGTGGTGCGTCAGATAGCTGAGAGGGGGAAAGAGATATTCCATCTGCTCGATAATGCAGTGCATGTAAATTTTTTAGAAGTCAAACTTTGGAAACTTTGATCAGATTTACGCAAATGTTATTTATATCTACAGTACTAAAGATACATCATACAAAACTACATCTCATGGTGAATCTAATGGTATATGTTTGCCGTACTAGATGTAATTGTTTTTCTCCACGTACATGGTCAAACTTTGTGATGTTTGACTTTTCAATAAATCTATATGCTATGGACCGAGGAGAGTGCCTAAGTCGAGACAGATCAAGTGTGTGTGAAGGAGAATGAGTAAGTGTGCAAAAAGAGTATGTGTGTGAAAGAGAAAGTGACAACAAATGATAAATTAGAGAGAGTGTGTGTTTTTCGTTTCTTATGCGAACATATCACGCATGCATCTTCGAGATGGAAAAGCGAGGCGAGGAGATACACGAAGATAGCTAGTGTGTGATTGTTTGCAACGGAGAGAGACACCCCTGTAGCACATGTCTAATAGAGGTCTGGCCAACAAGGAACAAAGGTCGAGAGGGACACATGGATGGCATGGACGCATGTGGAGGGAGAGAGGGTGTGTTTGTTATATAGAGACCCCCTCGAGATCGTGAGGGGACTATATGGGTGGGAGATCGAGGGAGTGCGTGTGCGATAGAAAGATGCCCTGAGAGAAATCGAGATAGACCATGCACATGTTTGTGATGGAGACTAAGATTAGCTAGTCATATACATATAGGGGGGACTGCGTGTGCCTACAATTGAGTGAGAGACCATCGTACTTGGCTAGCTAGGCATGAGATTGTTTGTGTGTGCGTGTGAGATAGACAGAGAACGAGGGACAGATAGAGTTTTAGATGGGCTTATCGAGTGCGAGTAAGATATGCATGTGTTATGTGTGACCCAGGTGGATGGAGAGTTTGAGAGAGGGGGGAGATCTCCGAGACGACAGAGTGGTGCGTGAGAGAGTTACGGGCAAAGAGACAAGGAATTTGTGTGTGTACGATGAGTGCACCCAAGATATCTAGCTTGGACTAGCTAGAGTATCATACATAGTGTGCGAGAGAGACCTATAGATGGTGTATATATGCATGCGAACTAGAAAGACCCCCCCACACACACACACACACACAGAGAGAGAGAGAGAGAGAGAGAGAGAGAGAGATGGAGAGAAAGGGAGAGGGACCAACAAAGTTTATGTGTCGGATGCGTGCGACATAATTGAAGATTGTCGGCGAGGGAGAGAGAAAGAGAGAGAGAACAGGAGTCCGGGAGAGGGAGAGGTCGCGTTTTATGCATCAAAGACTGATATAAACCATGTTTCGATATAAACTTGCATTCAAATATTTAAATTGGAGAACATGTTGTCTGCAATCCACACATGAACGGATATATGCGTATATCAAACAAGTTCATTAATTTGACTTTCAACATGTTCATGGAGTACTATAATACTGTACAACATGCTACTCAATTGAGGTGTTCAATTTTGGATTTAGTTCACTATTTTGACCTACTGAACGAGCTATTTCATTGAATCGAGATATTTCATTTTGGGTTTGATTCGCATTTTTGAGTGGGTAAACTATTTGTCATATAGTAAATCGCTAGCTACGAGCATGTAAAAACACATTACTCCCGAGCATCGTCTCTCCATCTAAAAAAGAAGTGGCAAGATAATATTTCAAAATTTGATTCGAATCAACTTGGTAAGGTAGACGTGGATGCTCATTCTCCCAAAATTTGAACGAACCGTTAAACATCCTCTCTGCTCGGTGGAATTCGCCCGAGCAAATAAATGGGAGACGCGAAATTACCGTCCTATGTGGGACACTCATCAATTGGCCCGTTGTACATCGAGGGTAGGTTCGTAACTTCATCCAAGCGCGCCTTCTCCTCGGCCGATATGACATGTGCCGAATAATTCATAAACCATGGTCGGCAAAACACGCTCTCCTCGCCCGAAATAGCTCGCGCCCACTATTTCAAAACATGCTCTCCTCGCCCGAAATCGCTTGCACCCACTATAGTTCAAAACACGCCCTCCTTGCCCGAAATCGCTCCCGCCCACTATTTGGGGAGAAGCAAAGTTACTCTAATATCCCTGACCCTCAGTACACAGACCCAAGCCGAGAAGCCTATAGGAAAGGGTAGAACTGTAACTCCCCCTCACATTTCAGCCAAATGTGTTTGTAAGACATGGTTCCACTTCCCTCCCAATCCCCCCCCCCATTCATACCTCGTGGGCGCCAAATCACCTTCTCCTCGGGAAGGTCCCTTCTCCCGAGCCGCGAAACCTCAGCCCCACCTCCATGGCGCCCCCCACCACACCAATTTCACAACTGACCTCCTCCCTAATGCGGAGACGTTGTCCATTTGCCATCGTGCACTGGGCCGTGTGCCTCTTACTCCGTGCTGCTGGTGCTGCCTCGCTGACGGCCGCGTGAACCATACCGGAGCCGATTCACCCCCGCCATTGTTCACGGCGCCGGAGCGACTCCAACTTCGGATCTGTCCAGAGTCTAGCGCTGCTTCCCTGTAGACGCCGACCGTCTTCCGACTCACCGCAGTTGCTCCAACAAGGGAAGCATACACCAGAAGGGAGCTATAGTCCCCACTCAACAGTTCCCTGCATCGAATGCGCGTGCCCGACATGGACAGCCACAACAACTGCAGGGCCATCGACAAGTCAGCACATGATGCGCACTCCTATGGATGGAAGCCAGAGAGGTTGTACCCTCATCTTACTTGTGTGCAACATTTATGGCTTTGTTATTCATCTAAGCATGGAAAATAGATCATCACATTTCACTATATATTCATGCTGATCTCTTACGGGTCTTGTTCAGGAGTTAAAGCTGTTCCATAGTTCAACTAAGATACTTATTCTTTAGGTAACGCTATTCCATAGTTATCATCCATCAGCCAATGCTATCCCACAGGCTGGTGATTATAGTATTATACCACTTCTGGTATTACCTATGTTGTTCTTTAATATTTTTGTGTGCCATCTAGTTAATCTTGAGTACAAACGATACATATTATGTAGCTTTCATCTATGTTCTCCCTTTAGTTTATGAGACCTGTTGCTGCTAGTTAACCCTAGTCCTACTATTTATGTCGTCTCCTACAGGCACTCATTACATAAATCTAACTACTAGTTGTCTTGCATGCCGTCAGATATAATTGCACACACTGATATATCCACAAGAACCTCACGGAGCAATATAAAGGCCAATAAACTTGATGTTAATGATACCCAATATGATGGAACATGTAAAGGCAGTTCTTCAGAAGACTTGCAGAAAGATGATGAATCCTCTTCACCCCACAAGGTCCTTGCTCTAACTTGGCCTGTGATATGGGTACAACATGCATATAATGTCCTGGAGTGTATCTACTCTGTTGCAATGTCATGTGCTTAGCATGCTGATCATGCATGTAAATATATCATGCCTTCCTGGCTTTCCGTACCTATTCCATTCATGATAACATGTTTTCAAATTCAATTACTGTCATTCTACTCTATCGCAATGCCATCTGCTTAATTTGGACATCACTACTAGGAAAAGGCCTACTAATGGCGCACCAGTTTTGCCTAGTAATGGTGCACTACTGGTGCACCATTAGTATCACGCCACTAGTATTGTTTACTAATGGCGCACCACTGGTGCGCCATTAGTATAACCCATGGTGCGCCATTAGTATCTGGTATACTAATGGCGCACCACATAGAAGTGCGCCATTAGTAACATTTTTTTTCAATTTTTTTTCAGAAATTTTAAAAAAAAAACAATTTTTTCCATTTTTTTCTTAATCTCAGGTTACTATGGCTTAATCTCGGGTCAATATGCTTAAATTCAGGTCAAATCGCACTCTATTGCACTCCATGGTCAAACTTACCAAAAGGTCACCCATCCTCACACTACTCCAGCCCAAGCACGCTTAACTTCAGAGTTCTATCCAACGCAGCAACAGCTCACTTCACAGGCACTTGTTGATATATCTAGCATATCAATCCTATTATACCTTGTTGATGTCTAGGAATTTGTTCATGTTCATGACTATGATGAAATTTTGAAAAATATTTCAAACTTCCCGGTCATATTACGTATCATTTTTTGAAAAACAATTCAAAAAAATTCAAAACCAATTTTTTTTCTATTACTAGTGGCGCACCACATCCATGGTGCACCACTAGTAAGTTTGAAATTTTTTGAATTTTTTTGCCTCTAGATCTTGAAAGCCCCGTAACTTTTTTTCTGTTAGGTTTTTGGGGATTTTAAAAATGTTTAACGGGGTTCCCCGAGTTAAATTCGGATGTAACTTTTCGAGTAGATGATTTTTCATATAAAAAACTTTTTAATCCGAGTTCGTATGCAAAAGTTATGGCCATTTTACAAATTTCCAGAGAGATTTTGCAAATAAAGTCGAAATTCATATTTGTAAATTTTTCCAACAACTAGACCACATATCACATGGGAAACTTATTTTCTTTTATTTTTTTGACATTTTTTGAAAAGAAAAAAATTGATTTTTTTTTGAAAAAAACTTAGTAATGGCGCACCTGTGGACAGTGCGCCATTACGGTGGGTGTGGTGCGCCATTACTATGTCAACTAATAATGACGCACCACTCCCACGATGCGTCATTAGTAGTTTCGAAAAAATTAAAAAAAATTACTAATGGCGCACCGTGGGATGTGGTGCGCCATTAGTATTTGCACACTAATGGCGCACCAACACATAGTGCGTCATTAGTATTTAGTAATGGCGCACCACATGTACAGTGCACCATTAGTGTCCATCCCATCTATAGCCCTTTTCCTAGTAGTGCATCATGCTTCTGAATATCTTATGCATTGTTATTCATCAGTATGTACTTCATCTGTCTACCGTACCATGGTTTTTTACATTGAAGTGTTGTTCTAGTGCTCTGTTGCAATGACATCTTAGTTTTCCAATCATACACGTGTATGTTGCCTTAGTTATTTTTGTACGTATTTCGCTAGCATACAGTTTTACATTCATCTAGTGTTTTTTTGTTGTGTTGTCCTTTCGTATCCCTAGCTCTTACACCATACTCCCTCCGTCTGGATTACACGTTGCCGAAATGGATAAAAAAGGATGTATCTAGAACTGAAATACGCCTAGACCCATCCATTTTTTCCGGATGGAGGGAATACATGTCAATATTTCATGCCTTTATATTCTTCAGTACCTATTCTATCTCTCTGCTATCGCATGTTTTATAATTAAAGCACCATTCTTCTATACAAGGCATGCAAGGGAAAGACGACTATGTTAGAATCTAAAGAGTTACAAACAAGGCCTTTGCAAAAGATCCAAACGCCAGGAAATAATAAACCAACTCCAATTTTTATAGATACTGCTCCAGCACAGAGAAACCCAACTCCTACTGATAATAAGCAGATTCCAGTGGCCAAAGAACTAGTCCGCTCCAGTCCAGCAAAAATATGTCAACTCCATTCTAAGAAGCGTGTGCGTATCCTTGCATCATGAAATTTTATAGCATGCTGGTCATATTTTCTACATGTTTCTTACCCATCTCTCTTTTAGAAAATAAGCTTAACAAATAGAAGAATTTCTGCAATGGTATCGTTTATGAGGAAAGATTCTTGCAGGAATTTTCTGTGCTCCAATGTAGATGTAAATACCTGTTGTATATCACTATATTTTTACATCATCATGTATTTTGTTAATCGGCGTGAATCCAACCTTTATCTTATCTAAATTTAGTTGTAGCAAAATGTATGATTAAAGGCCACAATGTTGATTTTTGTAAGGAAAACTGCCTAGTAGTTTTGCATCCTGAGCTGCATGAGTGTACTATCTCATATTAGTGGGTTTGAATACTTTGGTTTTGGAGTGGGTTTTTCAGTGTTTTTTTTACTGTGTTGTCCTATCGTATCCCTAGCTCTTACATCATACTCCCTCCGTCCGGATTACGTGTCGCAGAAATGGATAAAACTGGATGTATCTAGAATTGAAATACGCCTAGACCCATCCATTTATTTCCGGATGGAGGGAATACATGTCAATATGTCATGTCTTTCTATTCTTCAGTACTTATTCCATCTCTGTTGTAGCATGTTTTATAACTGAATCACCATTCTTCTATATAAGGCATGCAAGGGGAAGAAGGCTATGTTAGAATCTGAAGGGTTATAAACCAGGTCTTTGCAAAAGATCCAAACGCGAGGAGATAATAAACCAACTCCATTTTTCATAGATACTGCTCCAGCACAGAGAAACCCAATTCCCACTGATAATAAGCAGATTCCAGTGGCCAAAGAACTAGTCCGCTCTAGTCCAGCAAAAGAATTTCAACCCCATTCTAAGAAGCGTGTGCGTATCCTCGCATCATCAAATTTTATAGCATTCTGATCATATTTTCTACATGTTTCTTACCCATCTCTCTTTTAGAAAATAAGGTTAAACAATAGAAGACTTCCTCCATTGGGATCGTATTCGAGGAAAATATCTTGCGGGAATTCTCTGTGCTCCAATGCTGATGTAAGTACCTATTGTATATCACTATATTTTTACATCAGCATGTATTTTGTTAATCGGCGTGAATCTAACTTCTATCTAATCTAAAATTAGTTGTAGCGAAATGTTGAAGGCGCCAATGTTGATTTTTGTAAGGAAAACTGCCTGGTCGTTTTGCATACTGAGCTGCATGAATGTACTATCTCATATCACGCACATTACTGGATTGTAGTGCTTCTCTGGTTACCCATTCATTCATTGTGTCAATGTTGCATTTGTATTACCTTACCTGGCTGATGATAGTTATGCCATATTGGGTTAATTTGGTATAGGCTAGTTGCCCAAACGTTCGTTGTGTCAACGTTGCTTTCCTATTATCTGACTTGGCCAATGATAGCAATGCTAATGTGTTAATTTTGTGCAGGCTGCTGAAGATAAGAAGACAAACTCTGAAAACAGCAAGGCAACCCCATTGTTCCTTTCCAGTAAATCTAGGCCAGGTAGTATGGCCATAACTCATGATTAATCTGTTTGGTTCCCGTCCTAATTTCTGTTATGATGCAGTGGTCGAGACACTCTCCACTATCAATAATACAAGCCTGCCAAAATCGCCATCTGAATCTGTTCAGTATCCTTTGTCTCGAATGCAACGGAATAAATGTATGTTTGTGAACCAATTAATGGCTGAAGCAATGATGGAAATGGTGGATGAATCAGAGGTGCATAGTCGTGCGACACAACAACTGATCAATGTTTTCAGAGACAGTGTAGCAAAGCAGTAAGAACTTGCCCACATGCTTATGGGTGTCATCTGTGCTGAGGTTGCAGATTGTGACGTTGAAGATGGTTAGGTTTTGCTCATTTATTTGCACTGGCATCAATCTTTGATTGCCCAGTGGATGTAATTTCCTGTAATATATGCTGGATGTGCAACGTTATTCCTTGTATGTCGTACCTTTGCTTGATCGGTTGTGGTCCTGTGCATAATTGCTTGTCGTAATGGGCTCAAATTATCTAATTTGGCCTAAAGACACGTACGAACTTTAGTGGGCCCATTAAGTTAATGGGCCGTTACTAGGCCGGAAGTTAATGGCCGGCCCTCTTACCTCTCGGATCGTTAACAGGCCGACATCGAAGCGGGCAACAGGTGGGCCCAATTTATTTCACGTTCTGTTAACATGTTGTTACTAAGTTTGGGCTACATATGGCCCAACTATACTGTAGGCCTTTAGCAGGCCGAAAGAGACAGCGGGCTTGTACTGGACCATGAAGAGCATGGGCTGCTAAGAGGCCGAAAGTCAGGTCGTATTGTAAATGGCCCAACTGTGTTGTGGGCCTTTAGCATGCCGAAAGAGAAACCGGGCTGGTATTGGACCATGAAGGGCATGGGTCGTTAAAGGCCAAAACTAAGGTCCGACCACAAATGGCCCAACTCATTTATGGTCCGTTAACAGGCTTAAAGGCACACAGGGCCGAGAATTGGCCCAACACTTAAATGGGTCGCTAAAAGGCCAAAACTCAGGTCCGACTACAAATGGCCCAACTGATTTATGGGCCGTCAATAGGCTGAAAGTGACACCGGGCCGGAAATTGGCCCAACACTTAAATGGGCCGCTAAAAGGCCGAAACTCAGGTCTGGCTACAAATGGCCCATCAGATTTATGGGCCGTCAACAGGCTGAAAGACACACCGGGCCGGAAATTAGCCCAACATTTAAATGGGTCGCTAAAAGGCCGAAAGATGTACATCCTGAAAATTGGCCCATCCGTTGAATGGGCCGTTAACAGGCTAAAATCTCATCGGGCCGATATTGAGCCCAAATATGTAGCGGGTTGTTAACGGGTTCTAACTGACGATGGCTGCAATGGTGTCAAATCTTTAACGGGCCGTTGACGGGCCGAATTGGCACATGTCGTATGGGCCATGGGCTTAAATGGACCTGACACAGGTAGGCCTTATATGGGTCGGCCTGCTAATTTTTACTGGGCCGGCCTTTTTCATCGAAATGGGCCATTGTTGGGCCGTGCCACATGTCGACCTATCATAGGCGCCTCCTGTCCAATGAGTGAATGACATTTGTCCCAACGGTGAGGCAACACGTGTTTCCTTCGGCCAATGATGATTTTACACGTGGAAAATCCCCATTGGTCTGGGCTGTTAACGGGTTATCGGATCCAAAACCGGACCCGATAGCTTAACAATGTTCCGTTACGGTGGATGCCACGTGTCGGTCACCCTTGACGAAAGCACTTCTGTGAAGCGTGATTTATCATCATGGAAGTGGACACTTCCGTGATGATAATTTTGGTAATGTCATGGAACACTTCTACACAGCACAGGTATGACTATCTTGATTCTGTCATAAAATCGTCATGGATGTACATGCATGACAAAAAACGTGACCTACTATGACAAACACGTATCATCACGGAAGTGTATTTTTTTTTGTAGTGTGTGTCCGGGACGGTGGGGCGGGCACAAGCACCCACCGCTGCCCACGCGGGGGAGCAGTAGGTGGCAGGGGCAGGGGGTGGCGTAGGGGAGGCGCTGATTGCGCAGGCCGTCTGTCAAAACTGCGCACGAGCCGGGAGGGGCCAGCGCTGGCATCCGAGCTGCGCCAACGGAGAAGCTACGTCTGCGGCGAGGCTACAGATCCGGAGCAGCCCCCAATCTCCACCTTGGACCGCTCCAACACGATGCGGAGGGCAAGCTCATAGTCCGGATCCATCTCAGAGTTGGAGCGGCCGCCGGAGCTCGACATTGCACCGGATTCGATCAGAATCAGTGCGGGGAGAGGAGAGGACAGAGCGAGAGAGGAGAGTATGAGTGAGCTAGGGTTTCGGAGCGATGAGCCTGATGGGGTTTTTATGGGACAACTGTCGGGTCGGTGATGGGCTGGGCTAGTCAGGAAGACGCGCTCGGGCGTGTCCAGGCCACCCATATCTGCCTCATATTTACGCTCGCCGCCTAATCGACTGGTCACTTTTTTTTAGAACGAAGATGCTAGATTCGTCCGGCTTTAAATTAATAAATCCCACAACAAGGCAGCGTAACAAACAAACCAAAACTTACAGTCCCAAAATCCCTCAGGCTGAGCATAAGAAGGAAGTCAAAGGGTTCAAAGCCAGAAGGCTGCGAGCGAATACAAGGCTTTTTGGCCATAACCAGAGCACGCAGACTCACGAAATACAAAAGAGGCCACTCCAACTAGGTAATAGCCACGGGCTCCCTAGCCAACACATACACATGCTGAAGTCGTTCTTGGGCGTGCTTCATCAGCTCAGCATCGTTGCGCCTCCCCAACAGACTCCACTGCTGTAAAAACAAGTTGCATTTGAAGATAACGTTAGCCGGATCTTTAATTGTTCGAAACTTGTCAAGTTCTTCTGCTAAGGCTTGATTAATGAACCTACAAAATCCCTCGAATTGGATCTGACTAAATCCGGGCATTTTACGGAAAAATGCCTTCAATCGTTAGTGTCAGGACCCCGACTCAATGTCACATCGATCTAGCTGGTAACACCTCATATCACTTTGCGGCCTCACGCACGGTATCCCCACGGGTGTCGTCTTACCTTTTCCCGGGACCGTTTGCGCCTTTTGGCTCACGTATATGATAGTGTCGCTAGCATCCATATGATAAAGAGCCCGGGCTGACATGACTAGTCGTAAACCCAAAGTGGCACAGACTTACAGGGACAGGCATCCATGACCCAGCTTCGAACGTGTCGGTCATCAGCAAGTGGGTCCGGGCTGTAGCACTGGGCTAGCAGGACTCCGGTAAACCGGGCTGTAGCGGGCTAACAGGACTCCGGTACTCAAAGCGTGACATTTCCCCGAAGGGACAGACACAGGAACGAAGAAGGACACATGCCGGCCAGCCTAAGTGTTCCAGAGCAGTAGCAAGCTACCATGGCTCAGCGGTAACACTAGGAGACATTTCCCGGTAAGAGAGGCTACCAAAGATAAACAACTAGATAGTCAGATCCCACACATACCAAGCATTTCAATCATACACACAATATGCTCGATATGTGCAAATACAACGAAGCATCACAACATGACTCTATGACACAAGTACTTTATTTAAGGCTCAGTGAGCCATACATAACATACACAAAAGTACGGGTCTCACGACCCCACATACAAGTCATACAGTCATACAACCAGCAGCGGAAGTAACTTGTCTGAGTACAGACAACTAGTAAAATAAAAGAGGCTTGGAAAGCCTAGCTATACTACGTGGTCCTTCACAAGCTCAGGGTCACCACCTGGGTCTTAAGCCTACTCGTTGATGTGAACGTCTACATAGAACCCATCAGAAGGGGTTGCAGCGTCTTCTGTAAAAAATGTAGATTATAGCAACATGAGTACAAAGGTACTCAGCAAGACTTACATCAGATCCTACATACATGCATAGTATCAAGAAGGGTTGGTGGAGTTATTGCAGCAAGCCAGCTTTGACTCTTGGCTAGGCTATCCTACGATACTTCAACTTGAAATGGTTTTTCGCACACGAGTCCACTACTCACCACTTCAATACACTACCGAGGATCCACCTCCGTCTTCCTACGGAAGAGCCATCCTCGGCACTCACACTTATCTTGAGGCTTTTAACAGTTTCCATTTACTTGTCTATGAACTGTATATGCAACCCAGTAGTCCTTTACCGCGGACGCGGCTATTCGAATAGATTATGATAACCCTGCAGGGGTGTACTTCTTCATACATGTTTCCACCACTTAGCGTCTGCACACGACATGTGCTCGGCAGACTTCAAGCGAAAGCCGACGTGGGTGTAGACCACGACCTACCTAAACACTTAAGCCTCTAGTCCAGGTTTATCGCCTATTCAGGTTCCATCCGCAGGGAGTCCGGCCGAGGTTTCCCATACGGCCCCGAACGATGTGAACAGGGTTCCCGAGATACCTAACGGGTATTCGGTACACCGTGCCACGTACCTACCGCATCACAGCCCACCCCTACGGTCAGCGCTGTCCACGGCCTCCAGTAGGCTACAAACACCAGAAACTACTTGCAACTCCTGGACAGAGAGCTAGGGTGAATAAGAAGTCGAGCGGGGTCATATTTCAGGGCCCAATGCATGGTAGTAGCTGTATCTTAAATCACGCATACAGATCTCAGTGCTTAAGGTCGGCTTCAATGAAACAACCCACCATGTACTCCTACATGGCCTCTCATCGATACCTTTACCAAATCGTGTTCACCACACCACTCTCATTACCGACATAACATTTCACTCTAGCCATCACCCAGATGAACCAGACCTGACACGACTCTAAGCATAGCAGGCATAGCAAGGTAGGAACAACACATACACATGGCTCAAAAAACTCCTACACATGCTAGTGGGTTTCATCTAGTTACTGTGGCAATGACAGGTCATGCAGAGGAAATGGGTTCAACTACCGTAGCACACAGCAGTTTGAAACGCGTTGTCTTAATGCAGTAAAAGAGAGCAGGAGCGAGAACATGGGGTGGTATCGATATGATCAAATGGTTGGTTGCTTGCCTGATGGTTCGGTGCTCGGATATGATTCTTCGTTAGGGTAATCACGGTACTCTTCGGGGACAGAACCTGCCGCAGGGAGCACCGATTCACAAACATTACCAAACAGTATGCAACAATATGATGCATGCATGAGACATGGCAAAATGAGTGTATTGGGCTAATGCAACTAAAACCAGAAGGGTTTGAACAAATTTGAATCAGGGATTCAAATTTCAAATTCAAATATGGCCTTTTAAAGTGCTTTTCCTTGTTCTGATTAAAACATCAATTTAACTTGTTTGATCATGCATGAAAATAGTACAGATGGATAGATTGGATTTTTCTGATCATTTTTCATATATAATTTGTCCAATTTGGAGTTACAGAATAAAAGTTATGAATTTTTGAAGTTTAAATAATATTCTGGAATTTCCTGATTTAAATTAAATCCAGAAATATAATTATTGCGCCAGCATGACGTCAGCATGACGTCAGTGGTTAACTGCGGCTGGCTGAGGTCAAACCTGACGTGTGGGGCCCACACGTCAGTGACAGGGGGGGTTAAACAGGATTAAATTAATCCTAATTAGGGGTTAGTGGCGCTGGGGCCCACTGTCAGTGTCAGGGGGGGTGACTAACAATAGTTTAGCGCTAATCTAACCACCTGGCCGACAGGGCCCACGCGTCAGTGACCCTGGGGGGTCAAACCCCAGGTCGGACAAGTCAAACCCCACCGGCGACATGACGCCGGCGAGGTCCGAGACGGCGGCGAAAGTGCCTTTTGCCATTCCGGCAACCAAATGGACGGCGGAATGCATCTACGTGTTGCTGAGGTTGAGCCGCGACTATTGGTGGTGGTGGTTGGGCTCGGGGTGGCCGGAGTTGACGGCGGCGAGCTCGGCTGCGGCGGCCGGAGTTCGGGTGCGGTCGGGATCAGTGTTGCAGGGGGTTTGGGGAGGCGTTGGTGCGTGCTGCGTGCTCCTGGTGAGGTGGGGAGCACGATAGTGCGCTCGGTTGGGTGCTACGGTGATCGTGGCCACGACGGCGACATCGCCGGCGGCGTGGAGCTCTCGGCCAAGGTGGGGCTAGGGCCTAGAGGTCGGGAGAGACCCGGGAAGAAGGGAGAAACGATCAGGGGGCTCACCGCGGAGCTGCAGGGATGGTTAGCGGGCTCGGGGACGCGCTGGTGACGGTGAATTCGACGGCGACGACGGTCGGAGCCCGAAGAGGGGAACGGCGACGTGGCGGCGATGCAGGGCTTCCGGGGAGCTGTGGAGCGGTGGGGAGGAAGAGGGAGTCGAGGCGGAGCTCCTGAGCTAGTCGGGGGAGCGAGGGGTGGTCGGAGACGGTGGCTATGGCGAACGGCGGCGACGGTGGTGTTCGGCCGTGAGAGAGAGGGAGAGAGAGCAGCACGGGAGAGAGAGGGGGATAAGGCCAGGGGATCGGGGCGGCACCGAGAAGAAGCGCCGCGGCGTCGCGCTGGCGAGGGAGGCAGGCAGACGGGCTGGTGGCGTGGCGCTCCGGCCGTGCGCGCGCGCTGGCCACACGCCTGGCCGACTGGCGCCAGGAGGACGACGGCGGTGGTGGGCTGGGCTGGCTTGCTGGGCCGGCCAGCTGGCTGGGCCGCACAGGTAAGTTTTTTCCCTTTTTTTCTGTTTCTGTTTTTATTTAATATATCTGCAACTTTGTTGAATTAAATAAAATACCTAGGCAACTTCAAAAATCACCAAACTATTCCTGGCCCATAGTTGGATTATTTCCAACATGAAACATTTTAGTTTGGAGATATTTGAGCATTTAAATATTTTATATTATTTTAAATGCCCAAATTCAAATATTTATGATTTAATTCAAAAACCCTAGGATGGCCTAGGAAAATGTGCACCACTTTTGGCAGAGGTTCTGAACCAAGACAAAAATGATGGGCATTTTAGAAGGGCATTTCAGGTTCATTGAAAAATTATTTTAGTAACCCTAGTTGGTTTCAGAGGGGACTGGGGGTTCTGTCATCCCCATTTCAAGTTTCTGATGAAAGAGTAAACATGATGCAACACTCTAATGCATGACTAACTAGGTTGTGACAGTTAGTTTGTTCCGTGTTAACCGAAGAGCCCACAGGAGTGCCCCCACACAACTCCACATCACACGCTTGCCTATTCCCTGAACCGAGACAAGTAGATCGACAAGTTCGATGGTGGACTGTGGATCCCACTGGACACCTGCTACTCCCTGCACCATGCTCCAGGCAAACCTGGCCAACGGGCAGTTGAAGAACACATGGTTTGCATCCTCGGGTACCCCCCCCCCCCACACACACACACACACACTGCGCATGGGCCCGTGGTCGTGTCCTGGCATTTAGCCATGTTTACGGACGTTGGTAGTCTATTACGGAACATTTTGTGCCATAGAAAAGCTTTGATTTTTAGAGGAATTTTCGCCTTCCAAAGGCCCTTGACCATTAGTTGTGCCGACCCTTGGCAAAGCTTGTGGTATAACGACTTAACTGAGAACTTTCCGAAAGCGTTAAGCGACCATGACACTGTGTTTGATTCATTGGACAAAGCGAACGTGCTAACGAGGTTATTAAGTTCACGGCGAAAGTGGACGGCGGCGGGGGGGGTGTCCGTAGCTAACGCGTCCGCCACCATTAGGTTTGGGTCTCTGGCTATGGCGTACAAGTCCTGGTATTCCGACCACAGCAGCTGGGAGCCCACCCAAAAGTCAAGCTAGAATCGCACTGACCGGCCATTGCCGACGGAGAACTTTGCCCCCATGCCAAAGGTCGGCTTAATGGATTGGATGTCATTCCAGATGGGGGAACCCCTCATGGCCCCTTCGAAGAAATTCCCGGTTGGGAAGTACTTCGCTCTGAGGAGGTCCGCCCACAAGCCCGTCGCCCCTTGCGACAGCTTCCAGATCCATTTACACATGAGGGCTATGTTAAGGAGTCTAGTGTTGGTGATCCCAAGTCCTCCCAACGACTTGGGGCGACAAACAGCCGCCCATTTCACCAAGTTATATTTGCATTTCGGACCCGTTCCTTTCCAAAAGAAATGGGATCGTGATGTGTCCATTTTGGCATGGACCCCTTTAGCTAGAAGGAAGAGACCTATGGCAAACATGGGAAGAGAGGAGAGGCTCAAATTCCTAAGCACAAGCCGAGTCACGGAGGAGAGGAACTTGCCTTGCCAGGGGCATACTCGTCGCCCCACCTTGGAATAGAGTAGTTCCCAATCGTCTATTGTTAGCCTTTTGGTGGCTAAGGGTAGACCTAGGTAAGTAAAAGGAAAATTCGCTACTTTACAATTGAGCTTGTCTGCAATGCTACGTCCCTCGTCGGTGTCCACGCCCACGGACAAAACTTCACATTTGTGGAAATTGTTTTTCAGACCTGACATAAGCTCGAAATTGAGCAGGAGGGCTTTCACTGTGGCTATGCTATGTGGGTCAGGCTGAAAGAGCAGTAGTGTGTCGTCTGCATACAGTAAGTGGGAAACCCCCTGGCATTAGGTGTCCAACCACCCCTTTGATGTGGCTGGCTTTGGTAGCTTTCCGTAACATTGCCGCCAGTGCATTGACAACAAAGTTGAACATAATCGGGGACATGGGGTCGCCCTGACGTAGCTCGCGTCTGTTACAGAAGAAGTGCCCTACTTCCCTGTTAACTTAGATTGCAGTTTGGCCACCCGAGACCAGATGCATTACTCTATGGACCCAGATGGCCGAGAAGCCGCGACCTAGGAGGACTCGGCGCAAGAAATCCCAATTTACCCGGTCATAAGCTTTTTCAAGGTCAAGTTTTAGAAAAATTGACAGCTCTCTCGTTCGTTGAGCCGACACCCCCCCCAACTCGTGAATGATTCCCTGAAGGGCAAGCGGGCCATCCAGAATGTTACACCCACGAATGAAGGCAGACTGTGTTCGGCTAATCGTTCAATGAGCGATCGGGACCAAACGATTCATGCATGCTTTGGAACAAACCTTAAATGGCACATTAATGAGCCCGATCGGTCTAAATTGCCTAAAGTTGTCAGCCCCAACCAGTTTGGGAATAAGCGAGAGAACCCCAAAGTTAAGGCGAGCAATGTCTACGATACCGCCCGCTACACACCTAAAAAATGGGTCTCCTAAGCAGTGGCCAGAAATGTTTAAACATAGCCACCGGCCACCTATCCGGGCCCGGCGCCGTATCCACTTTCATGCTCTTTAGCCCATCATCGATCTCCTTAGGAAGGAAGGCAAGCCCTAGCTCCTCATTTTCGCTATCTAAGGCAAGGTGAGAAGGCGTCCATATGTTCGCGCGTAGAACAACCCTCTGGTCCTTGCAAGCCCCATCAATTGGGTATGGAACTTGTAAACGTGGCTCATAGTATCCGATTGGCGCAGCAACAACCCTTGTTCCTACTGCAGCCTCAGAATCGCACACTTACGTATCCTACCATTGGCGTAGGCGTGGAAATACTTTGTATCTGAGTCCCCCTTTGGTGTCCATTTAAGGCCACCACACCGTCGCCAGTACTCCTCTTCCGCTCGAAGCAAGGCCTCTACTTGTCCTTCCAGAGCATAGCGGTGTGCCCACTCTTGCTTAGAGAAGGCCCCAACATTGTCCTAAGCGTCAAGTCTCACGATCTCCGCGACTATGCTCTCCATGAGCATCTTGTCATGACGGCCTTGGTTCACACCCCATCCCTTGAGGCTAGATCGAAGGCGGCCCCCCACCGCATTCCAAAATTCCAAAGACCCTTGTTGTGGCCCAATCTGGCGCACGCTGTTCACCCATTTTTCCTTGAAAATAGTGTCGAACCCTGATATTTTGAACCAGGCCGTCTCAAAGAAAAATCATGGGCTTCGATGGATCCGGTCCTTCCTAAAGGACGGTACCAAGGGTACATGATATGAGCCAATACAAGTTTCCACAATCAGAGAGCAGAGAGGGTAGAGCACCTCCCTATCGGGCGAGACGAACACCCGATCCAACACAGATCGCACCGGAGCGAGCTGCTTGTTCATCCAGGTAAACCTAGCGCCCGATCTGGCCACTTCCCAAAGGGCCATGGAGGCAATTGCGTTGTTGAACATGGCCACCCGAGGGCCGAGGCCAATTGATAATATTGTTGTTTTTGTCCGCACCCTAACGGATCAAGTTAAAATCCCCCCTACCATCAGGGGGTGAGGTCCGCGGATGCCGCATGGACCTTGGCTTGAAGTTCTCCTAAGAACTACGCCGAGTGGGAATGATCAGCGGGGCCGTAGACCTGAATCACCACAAGTTCCCGCAAAGACGCACAGATACGAATACGAGCAGCGAGGAAAAAGGTACTAGCATCCCAGGAGAGCACCTCGTAAATCAATAAATTAAAACCTAAGAGCAGGCCACCCGAGTGCCCTATCGCGGGGACTTGGTTCCTGAGAAAGCTTTCCAGAGGGTTAAAGCTAACAACTCATGGTGACGTAACTCTGCATTAATCGTTTCCTGCAGCCCAACTACATCGATATCCTCTTTGCGAATGTACTCCTTCAGCTGGGTGCGATGCCCTACATGACCGAAGCCACGGATATTCCAGAAAAGAGCATGCATCTAAATGATGCGGTTACGTAAACGGATGCCCCACGAGGATACCGCCTTGGCCACATGCCTCACCTTGACATGACAAGCCGAGGGAGAGGAGGCAGCCCCTACTGCCAATTCCCCCTCTTCGGGCCGGACCACTAGTGCATCCGAGGCCCATGCCTCTGTTACACTTTGGTCAGCATGCGCCGCAGCCGCCGCCGCTAGCGCCGCCTGCGCCATTTCCTTGGAGCAGATTAATGAGATCAGCCCGCGAGCCCCGCCCACACATGACGCGTCAACCCCGCAATCCTCCAGAACCTCACTCAAGTGATCATCAGAGAAAGAATAGAGAGCTGTGAAGGGGGGGTTACCTGAGATCTCCATGTTCTTCCGAGCTTGGAGCAGTTGTGCGCGCTGGAGGGACGGCATGTTTGTCACATCCCTAGTTCTGTCAATGCCTAGTGCATGCATTAGAGTGTTACATCATGTTCAAAATTCATTTAAACCTGAGATGGGGATTGACTAAGCCCTAGCACCAAATGAATTCAACTAGGGTCAAAATAAAACCTTTTTCATTGAACTCAAAATGTCCTCTAAAAATGTTCAACATTTCTGGTTTGAGGTGGAAGCATCTACCAAAAATGGTTTATATTTTTGCAGGACATATTTGGTCACTGAATTAAATCATATAGTATTTTCATTTGGGCATTCAAATGCTATTAAATATTACAAATGCTCAAATAATCATAAACTAAAATGTTTACTGTTGGATATATTCTAAACAGTAGCCATGTTTAGTTTCATGATTTTTGAAAGTGTCTGAGTATTTTTAATAAAGCCCTAAATTTACAGAATAATAGAAAACTGAGATAATTAGAAAAAGGGAGATAGAGAGAGAGGATACCTGGCCACTTACCCAGCCCAGCAGTGCGGCCCACTGGCCCAACTGCCAGTCGTCATCTCCACCGCGCCAGTCGGATGCCGAGCGCGTGCCCGACGCGCGCGCACGGCCGTGCTGCCACGCCACCTGCCTGCCTGCCTGCATCCTCGGGACAGCGCAACGCCGCGGGTCTTCCTCCTCGGTGCCGTCCCGATCGATCCGGCCTCTCATTCCTTCCCCCTGCTCTCTCCCTCGCCGTTTCCCCATCTCACCGAATGCGCCCGCCGCCACCGACGAGCACCACCGCAGCCATCGCCTCTCCCTCGCCCCCCTCGAGCAGCCCAGAAGCTCCGCCGCATCTTCCTCGTCCTCTCCACCGAGTTACACGGCACCGGAGGCCCTGCATCATCACCATCTTTGTCATCTTCGTCGCCGGCCGTCGGAGATCCCCTTCGCCGCTGCGCACGCTCCGGTGCTTCCCCGAGCACGCCGAAGCCACCCCTGCATCCGCCGTGAGCTCCTCTACCGACCCCCCCTTCTCCCATGTCCATTAGCTCGTCGTATCCGTCGTTTCCGTCGAGACCGAGACCTCACCGGCGCCGGACTTGTCGCCATCGTCGTTTTGGTTCACCTCCGTCCAAACCGAGCACGCAGACGTACTCAGAGCACCCTCAGGAGCCCGTAGCGCCCACCAACCCCTCCTCCCATGCACCATAGCGCCGAACCCGCCGTTGCCCGAACTCCGGCCGCCGCCACGAGCTCGACTCCGGCGAGCCCGCTCCACCCCAGCTCCTCCCACTTGCACTACTAGACACGCGCGACCCCCAGCTACGCGTAGGACCAATCCGCCGTCCAAATGGTCGCCTGTGGGCGAAACCCGACGCGCTCCGCCGCCACTGACCTCGCCGGCGACGAGCCGTCGGCCTAACCCCGGTCTAGTTAACCACTAATGACCCAGCTAAACCACCCCTAGTGCCACTGCCATGTGGGCCCTGTACCTGTTTAGTTTAATTTATTTTTCTATTTAGATTAGTTAATAATCCACTGGGACCCACATGTCAGCATTGACTTTGCTGACGCGGCCGTTGACTGGTCCCACATGTCATCCACCCAAACCAGCCCTGTTACACTGACCCGTGGACCCCAGCGTCAGGTTTGACCTGGGTTGGCGCCTTTGACCTAATGACATCACCCCGACGTCATGCTGACGCAGTAACTTATTTTCTGGATTTATTTTTATATAAGAAATTCCAGAAAATAGCCAAAACTTCTAAAAATCATATAAAATTAACCGTAACTCCAAATGAAATAATTTATATATGAAAAATTATCAGAAAAATTCAAGGAATCCATCTGTACCATTTTCATGCATGTTTGAACAATGGTTGTCCTCTGTTTTGGACAAAACCAATAAAGGGCATTTAAATAATCACATATGGAGTTTGAATTTGAATCTTGTATTCAAACCAACTCCATTTAACTTGTTGCTAGATGCATTAGCTCAAAACACCAGCATGTTGCCATGTCATAGCATGCATCATATTGTGCATTGCATTGATTGTGTTTCCTTCTGTTTGTCGGTGTTGTTCCCCCTGGATAGACGTTGTATCGATGATGTGATCGTTGACACTGATGAAGACTCAATGTTATCTTCAGAAGTGCCAGGCAAGCAAAACCCCCTTGTTCATTCCGATACAATCCCACTCTCTCGCTCCTGCTCTCTTTTACTGCATTAGGACAATAACGATTCATCTGTTACCTGCTGCGGTAGCTGAACCCCTTTATCCTTTGCATGACCTGTCATTGCCACAGTAAATAGATGAAACCCACTAGCATGAGTAGGAGTTGTTTGAGCCCTGATGTGCCTACTCATTCATGCTTGTTTGTCATGCCTGCTACTGCTTAGAGTTGAGTCAGGTCTGATTCATCGGGGATGAATCAGAGGCGTGTGAACATGTCCTACTGTGTGTGAGCTAAGTGTGTGAACACGATTTGGTAAAGGTAGCGGTGAGAGGCCATGTAGGAGTACATGGTGGGTTGTCTCATTGCAGCCGTCCTCAGGAACTGAGATCTGTATGTGTGATTTAAGATACAGCTACTACCATGCATTGGGCCCTGAAATATGACCCCGCTCGACTTCTTATTCACCTTAGCTCTCTGTCCAGGAGTTGCAAGTAGTTTCTGGTGTTTGTAGCCTACTGGAGGCCGTGGACAGCGTTGACCGTAGGGGTGGGCTGTGATGCGGTAGGTACGTGGCCGGGTGTACCGAATACCCGTTAGGTATCTCGGGAACCCTGTTCACATCGTTCGGGGCCGTATGGGAAACCTCGGCCGGACTCCCTGCGGATGGAAGCTGGATAGGCGATAAACCTGAACTAGAGGCTTAAGTGTTTAGGTAGGTCGTGGTCTACACCCACGTCGGCTTTCGCTTGAAGTCTGCCGAGCACATGTCGTGTGCAGACGCTAAGTGGTGGAAACATGTATGAAGAAGTACACCCCTGCAGGGTTATCATGATCTATTCGAATAGCCGCGTCCGCGGTAAAGGACTACTTGGTTGCCTATACAGTTCATAGACAAGTAAATGGAAACTACTAAAAGCCTCAAGATAAATGTGAGTGCCGAGGATGGCTCTTCCGTAGGAAGACGGAGGCGGATCCTCGGTAGTGTATTGAAGTGGTGAGTAGTGGACTCGTGTGCGCAAAACCATCTTCAAGTTGAAGTATCGTAGGATAGTCTTGCCAAGAGTCAAAGCTGGCTTGCTGCAATAACTCCACCAACCCTTCTTGATAATATGCATGTATGTAGGATCTGATGTAAGTCTTGCTGAGTACCTTTGTACTCATGTTGCTATAATTTAAATTTTTTCAGAAGACGCTGCAACCCCTTCTGATGGGTTCTATGTAGACGTTGACATCAACGAGTAGGCTAAAGGCCCAGGTGGTGACCCTGAGCTTGTGAAGGACCATGTAGTATAGCTAGGCTTTCCAAGCCTCTTTTATTTTACTAGTTGTCTGTACTCAGACAAGTTACTTCCGCTGCTGGTTTGTATGACTGTATGACTTGAATGCTGGGTCGTGAGACCCGTTCCTTTGTGTATGTTATGTATGGCTCCCTGAGCCTTAAATAAAGTACTTATGTCGTAGAGTCATGTTGTGATGCTTCGTTGTATTTGCACATATCGAGCATATTGTGTGTATGATTGAAATGCTTGGTATGTGTGGGATCTGACTATCTAGTTGTTTATCTTTAGTAGCCTCTCTTACCGGGAAATGTCTCCTAGTGTTACCGCTGAGCCATGGTAGCTTGCTACTGCTCTGGAACACTTAGGCTGGCCGGCATGTGTCCTTCTTCGTTCCTGTGTCTGTCCCTTCGGGGAAATGTCACGCATTGAGTACCGGAGTCCTGTTAGCCCGCTACAGCCCGGTTTACCGGAGTCCTGCTAGCCCAGTGCTACAGCCCGGACCCACTTGCTGATGACCGAAACGTTCGAAGCTGGGTCATGGATGCCTGTCCCTGTAAGTCTGTGCCACTTTGGGTTTACGACTAGTCATGTCAGCCCGGGCTCCTTATCATATGGATGCTAGCGACACTATCATATACGTGAGCCAAAAGGCGCAAACGGTTCCGGGCAAAGGTAAGGCGACACCCGTGGGGATACCGTGCGTGAGGCCGCAAAGTGATATGAGGTGTTACCGGCTAGATCGATGTGACATCGAGTCGGGGTCTTGACAGCGTTGGCATCAGAGCCGGACTGCCTGTAGGATTACCAAGCCATACTGGTCGAAGTTGAGTCTAGAAATTCTTTAGTTATATAAGGGAATTGATTGTGGGATGGAACGTAAGGCTCTTTTTACTCCTTATACCTTATGCCTTCTGATCTGAGTCATCTTATCTTTCCTACGGGGATTAAGAACTAGGCTATCTCTTCTTTCTATCAGGATCACGTGTTACTAATCCGTAGACTTATAAGATTGTTGGATTTAAGCTTGAGTTCAGTTTCTACTATCTTCTGTATGTTAACTGTTGATCTCGAAACCTTGATATTGTGTTTCTGAGTGGTTATGCCACCATTTTGTGAATGTCTCAAATCTTTTCTGAGCATTTACAGCCGTTATGCTGTCCGAGTCATCCCAGGTTTCTAAATAGTCGGATGCATTTGCAAATCCCTTCCTCCTGTTTCCGATGTGCCTTTGGTCAGATTAATCACACAAATTAGTGAGTTGAGGTACTTTATTGCCTTGACATATATGTTGGAGCTAGTATTATGACCCTAGGTGTCTTAGGGGATCATCTAGTAATTTAGCCATGATTTGTGCTCCCAGTGTGATGATTCTGGCCATCATTCTCGAAAGCATTCCGTGATGCTACTTAGTAGTAGGTATTCTATTCCTGGGTTCTTGAACCCGAGATTCACTCTACTTACTTCATGTTGATAGTAATTGCTAGCGCCTTTAGGATATTAGTAACCTTTGCGATAGTCCTTGAAGTCCGTGGTATCTTCTTCTTCCAGATACCATGAACTACTTATGGCAGAAGTTCCTCGTTGAACTGAAATATCACAACAGGATTATTCTTGAGGAGTTCTCCATTCATAAATCGTGACTCTGCCAGTTCTACCTTTCTGCATGGGTTATCCGGAAGAAATATGTTGAACTTGGTTCGACATACTAATCTATGCATCCACAACTCAGAAAATTATATGCTCCTTTGAGTTGTTCTCTTTAGTTGCATTCTGACCCTCGTCTATCAATTGATAGTCAAGAGTATGCGTGCGTTCGTTTATCGATGTCTATTACTCTTGTGGTCCGTCAAGCCATTCTATCGCAGAATGACTAGGAGAAACAAACTCCAGTACCTCATCCATATCTAGGATTGGGTCAAAGTAGTTGTATTCCGCAGATCAAATGCCAATCCAGCTTTTGGTTTTGTTCTACCTTGGAGTATTACCCCCTTTATGTCAGAATTGTCATGAGAACTGCACCAACTCTCATGAATTTTGACGTAGTGATACTTCTCACCATCATTAGTCATTCCTCGGCCCTCGTGTTGATGCAACCGGAATACCGACAAAGGAATTGTGATGTGTGAAATCAATACTCCCAGCAACCTCGTTGCTTGGTAGTTAAATGGACGATAACCTCATTCTTAGCGTGTTGGTTTTTGAATCATCCTTCTAAGACTGGTCGTGCTACCTAGTCCTTATTTCGGTGCACCCCTCGATTGATGAGTTAGGATCTTGTCAAGTCCTCACTCATTGATCATATCGTCTTGCCCTCAAAAGCGAGATTGTTCTCGAGCTTAGTAACATACCGGTGGTTCATGATTTTCTGAATATCTTCTCGGAAGTATCATCAGGTCGTCACCTGACCGTTATGTTGAGCTCGTGATCAAGTTGGTTTCTTGTGAACCACCTTCTCTCCAAGAATCGGTGTTAGATACCCCTGAGCTAGTTGGTTAAGCTAGACAACAACTTGGAGAGTTGGAGGATAAAAGCTTGCCTGACTTAGTTCGTTCCAAAGGGATAATCTTGTGTAGTGTGTGTTGAAGAAAGATGATATCTTCATCGATTGGTCCCTGTGATCAGTTGCTGGACCTATTGTCTTATCAATCCTTTGATTTGAGTGTGGGCTATCGTCAAATCAAATCAGTACCAATGATGCTCGTAATGTTGTCTTATTCGTGGTTGATCCCTCGAGCATACACCATTACATCTTTGGCCTGACCAATGCTATCACTTGTTCACTTAACTATGGAATTCCTTTTAAAGGGAAACTCGGAAGAATTGTTGTTGAGCCCATTGACAACATCCTTATCTCCTCCATGATTTTGTTGAACATTAAGCTAGTGTTGGAAACTTTTGAAGGCATTTTCTTCATGCTAGCTCATGAAGTAATTGTTTGATGAAAGGAGTGACTTCCTCTTATACACGTGCATTTGGTGAAAGTTGCCGCCGTGAATTTGAGAAAGTTAGTTTTGCTTCCTCTGGAATCATCCCAAGTCAGTCATGCATACGTGCGAAGTATTCTGTGGTCTGGAGATTTGCAACCTCCATTCTACATGTATATCCTAGCACACCAAGCCACCGATTGACTCGTTCAAGGAAAAGAAGTCTATGCTTGGGATCTAATCCATGGACTTGCGTAAAGACTTCGATATCCTCGATGATGGCTCCCAACCAGAACTCGGTAGTGTTTTATTGTAAGACTACCATGTGGGCATGCTTGTCTGGAACAACGTGTTCACATGTTTGTAGCAGAACCAGCTCATGTTTTGGAGCTTGCTATCGTAGTTCATTTCCTGAGAATCTCGCAACGTCATCTCGTCGATTTGTGTTGCAAACTTTCATTTTTCTTCCTAGACTCGATGAGTCTGGAATATCCTGACACCAACCAGATCTGAATCTCAGGCAGATATGATGGTTTGGAACATCTCCCAAGAACTATAATATTGGTCTCTCGATAACCGGTAAGGTGGATGTCGTGGCCAACACACCCAGCCGGAAGACCTGTTATTATAATTTCTTGATTGAGGAAGTTGGCCACCTCCCCATAGGGATTTCATAGGATTTACTCCCTAGTTGCCCCTATGGATTTCTGTGTTCCGAAGTCCGACCTTTTTACTTGATGTTCTAGATATCAAACCATATCTATGAATGGGTTACACTAGCACATCAAGGAGAACATTAGAAGCGGAGTGCTAAATGTCTCTCGGTCGATCATCCAGATTTTATTTCCTTGGCCCCGCTAAGGTGGAATCTGAGAAGGTGTTATCTTCCTTTGCATCTGCATCCTCCATCACCATTCATCATGGTAGTAAGTTGTGTTTATCGGACCCTTGACACGGATGTTGATAAAACCTTGATGATTGTGGAAATGCTCAAGTTCTTGAGAGCACGCACAAGCGCTACGTGTTACCATTGGCACTAACTGGGTTTGCTCTCAGTTCCCTCGGCAATGCTATGACCTTCTCAAACAGTGAATTCACTCTCTATTGTTGGGTTCTTCCCCAGTTACCAGAATCATTCCCAGCATTTGCATTTTGTTCCCAGCTTGCACCGCCAATGTGCCATTCTACCATGGGTCTCTTCCATTTCCGGTGATAAGCAAATTCATCCATTACGTTGTCTTCAACAAGGTAATCCACATCATCCAAGTTTGAGTATGCCATTCTACCGACCCCCTCCAAATGATCGCTTGTGATTGCCTTAGGCTGGTATAAAGAGTTTCAATGATCTCTGAATCAAAAGTAATTCTTTTTGCCACTTAAGGGGATATCTCTACGAGTCACCTTCCCTAAGGTGTATCGTCGTGGTATCATGGCAACTCAACTCCTCGCTACGTTGACAATCGTTTACCACCTTCTTAGGTGTGGAATTGTTGTCTACCTAGTGAACCTCGTCATCTGTTCCACTCCATTCCTCTAGAGGTGTGCTTCGTCTCTCAGCTCGAGAGATGTTGCTATGTCCCATTCCGTGAGTTAATCCTGAGTTGTTCGACCTTCGAGAAGATCGATTCTTCTAGAGTCTCCTTCTCCTCTTCTTGTCATGATTAGCTGGAGTTCTCAGAGCAAGACGACAAGACAAAGATGGTGTTCAAATCAACGTTCATTTGAAGTGCAACCTGGATCGTGAAGATTATACTAGTTTGCGTTTCCCCTTCACCTTACCCTACGCTTGAATCTCGAGACGAGATTCTTGTTTAGTGGGGGTGAGTTGTCACATCCCTAGTTCTGTCAATGCCTAGTGCATGCATTAGAGTGTTACATCATGTTCAAAATTCATTTAAACCTGAGATGGGGATTGACTAAGCCCTAGCACCAAATGAATTCAACTAGGGTCAAAATAAAACCTTTTTCATTGAACTCAAAATGTCCTCTAAAAATGTTCAACATTTCTGGTTTGAGGTGGAAGCATCTACCAAAAATGGTTTATATTTTTGCAGGACATATTTGGTCACTGAATTAAATCATATAGTATTTTCATTTGGGCATTCAAATGCTATTAAATATTACAAATGCTCAAATAATCATAAACTAAAATGTTTACTGTTGGATATATTCTAAACAGTAGCCATGTTTAGTTTCATGATTTTTGAAAGTGTTTGAGTATTTTTAATAAAGCCCTAAATTTACAGAATAATAGAAAACTGAGATAATTAGAAAAAGGGAGATAGAGAGAGAGGATACCTGGCCACTTACCCAGCCCAGCAGTGCGGCCCACTGGCCCAACTGCCAGTCGTCATCTCCACCGCGCCAGTCGGACGCCGAGCGCGTGCCCGACGCGCGCGCACAGCCGTGCTGCCACGCCACCTGCCTGCCTGCCTGCGTCCTCGGGACAGCGCAACGCCGCGGGTCTTCCTCCTCGGTGTCGTCCCGGTCGATCCGGCCTCTCATTCCTTCCCCCTGCTCTCTCCCTCGCCGTTTCCCCATCTCACCGAATGCGCCCGCCGCCACCGACGAGCACCACCGCAGCCATCGCCTCTCCCTCGCCCCCCTCGAGCAGCCCAGAAGCTCCGCCGCATCTTCCTCGTCCTCTCCACCGAGTTACACGGCGCCGGAGGCCCTGCATCATCACCATCTTCGTCATCTTCTTCGCCGGCCGTCGGAGATCCCCTTCGCCGCTGCGCACGCTCCGGTGCTTCCCCGAGCACGCCGAAGCCACCCCTGCATCCGCCGTGAGCTCCTCTACCGACCCCCCCTTCTCCCATGTCCATTAGCTCGTCGTATCCGTCGTTTCCGTCGAGACCGAGACCTCACCGGCGCCGGACTTGTCGCCATCGTCGTTTTGGTTCACCTCCGTCCAAACCGAGCACGCAGACGTACTCAGAGCACCCTCAGGAGCCCGTAGCGCCCACCAACCCCTCCTCCCATGCACCATAGCGCCGAACCCGCCGTTGCCCGAACTCCGGCCGCCGCCACGAGCTCGACTCCGGCGAGCCCGCTCCACCCCAGCTCCTCCCACTTGCACTACCAGACGCGCGCGACCCCCAGCTAAGCGTAGGACCAATCCGCCGTCCAAATGGTCGCCTGTGGGCGAAACCCGACGCGCTCCGCCGCCACTGACCTCGCCGGCGACGAGCCGTCGGCCTAACCCCGGTCTAGTTAACCACTAATGACCCAGCTAAACCACCCCTAGTGCCACTGCCATGTGGGCCCTGTACCTGTTTAGTTTAATTTATTTTTCTATTTAGATTAGTTAATAATCCACTGGGACCCACACGTCAGCATTGACTTTGCTGACGCGGCCGTTGACTGGTCCCACATGTCATCCACCCAAACCAGCCCTGTTACACTGACCCGTGGACCCCAGCGTCAGGTTTGACCTGGGCTGGCGCCTTTGACCTGATGACGTCACCCCGACGTCATGCTGACGCAGTAACTTATTTTCTGGATTTATTTTTATATAAGAAATTCCAAAAAATAGCCAAAACTTCTAAAAATCATATAAAATTAACCGTAACTCCAAATGAAATAATTTATATATGAAAAATTATCAGAAAAATTCAAGGAATCCATCTGTACCATTTTCATGCATGTTTGAACAATGGTTGTCCTCTGTTTTGGACAAAACCAATAAAGGGCATTTAAATAATCACATATGGAGTTTGAATTTGAATCTTGTATTCAAACCAACTCCATTTAACTTGTTGCTAGATGCATTAGCTCAAAACACCAGCATGTTGCCATGTCATAGCATGCATCATATTGTGCATTGCATTGATTGTGTTTCCTTCTGTTTGCCGGTGTTGTTCCCCCTCGATAGACGTTGTATCGATGATGTGATCGTTGACACTGATGAAGACTCAATGTTATCTTCAGAAGTGCCAGGCAAGCAAAACCCCCTTGTTCATTCCGATACAATCCCACTCTCTCGCTCCTGCTCTCTTTTACTGCATTAGGACAATAACGATTCATCTGTTACCTGCTGCGGTAGCTGAACCCCTTTATCCTTTGCATGACCTGTCATTGCCACAGTAAATAGATGAAACCCACTAGCATGAGTAGGAGTTGTTTGAGCCCTGATGTGCCTACTCATTCATGCTTGTTTGTCATGCCTGCTACTGCTTAGAGTTGAGTCAGGTCTGATTCATCGGGGATGAATCAGAGGCGTGTGAACATGTCCTACTGTGTGTGAGCTAAGTGTGTGAACACGATTTGGTAAAGGTAGCGGTGAGAGGCCATGTAGGAGTACATGGTGGGTTGTCTCATTGCAGCCGTCCTCAGGAACTGAGATCTGTATGTGTGATTTAAGATACAGCTACTACCATGCATTGGGCCCTGAAATATGACCCCGCTCGACTTCTTATTCACCTTAGCTCTCTGTCCAGGAGTTGCAAGTAGTTTCTGGTGTTTGTAGCCTACTGGAGGCCGTGGACAGCGCTGACCGTAGGGGTGGGCTGTGATGCGGTAGGTACGTGGCCGGGTGTACCGAATACCCGTTAGGTATCTCGGGAACCCTGTTCACATCGTTCGGGGCCGTATGGGAAACCTCGGCCGGACTCCCTGCGGATGGAACCTGGATAGGCGATAAACCTGGACTAGAGGCTTAAGTGTTTAGGTAGGTCGTGGTCTACACCCACGTCGGCTTTCGCTTGAAGTCTGCCGAGCACATGTCGTGTGCAGACGCTAAGTGGTGGAAACATGTATGAAGAAGTACACCCCTGCAGGGTTATCATGATCTATTCGAATAGCCGCGTTCGCGGTAAAGGACTACTTGGTTGCCTATACAGTTCATAGACAAGTAAATGGAAACTACTAAAAGCCTCAAGATAAATGTGAGTGCCGAGGATGGCTCTTCCATAGGAAGACGGAGGCGGATCCTCGGTAGTGTATTGAAGTGGTGAGTAGTGGACTCGTGTGCACAAAACCATCTTCAAGTTGAAGTATCGTAGGATAGTCTAGCCAAGAGTCAAAGTTGGCTTGCTGCAATAACTCCACCAACCCTTCTTGATAATATGCATGTATGTAGGATCTGATGTAAGTCTTGCTGAGTACCTTTGTACTCATGTTGCTATAATTTACATTTTTTCAGAAGACGCTGCAACCCCTTCTGATGGGTTCTATGTAGACGTTGACATCAACGAGTAGGCTAAAGGCCCAGGTGGTGACCCTGAGCTTGTGAAGGACCATGTAGTATAGCTAGGCTTTCCAAGCCTCTTTTATTTTACTAGTTGTCTGTACTCAGACAAGTTACTTCCGCTGCTGGTTTGTATGACTGTATGACTTGAATGTTGGGTCGTGAGACCCGTTCCTTTGTGTATGTTATGTATGGCTCCCTGAGCCTTAAATAAAGTACTTGTGTCGTAGAGTCATGTTGTGATGCTTCGTTGTATTTGCACATATCGAGCATATTGTGTGTATGATTGAAATGCTTGGTATGTGTGGTATCTGACTATCTAGTTGTTTATCTTTAGTAGCCTCTCTTACCGGGAAATGTCTCCTAGTGTTACCGCTGAGCCATGGTAGCTTGCTACTGCTCTGGAACACTTAGGCTGGCCGGCATGTGTCCTTCTTCGTTCCTGTGTCTGTCCCTTCGGGAAAATGTCACGCATTGAGTACCGGAGTCCTGTTAGCCCGCTACAGCCCGGTTTACCGGAGTCCTGCTAGCCCAGTGCTACAGCCCGGACCCACTTGCTAATGACCGACACGTTCGAAGCTGGGTCATGGATGCCTGTCCCTGTAAGTCTGTGCCACTTTGGGTTTACGACTAGTCATGTCAGCCCGGGCTCCTTATCATATGGATGCTAGCGACACTATCATATACGTGAGCCAAAAGGCGCAAACGGTTCCGGGCAAAGGTAAGGCGACACCCGTGGGGATACCGTGCGTGAGGCCGCAAAGTGATATGAGGTGTTACCGGCTAGATCGATGTGACATCGAGTCGGGGTCTTGACAATGTTCCCCTTGGTGCCCTTGGAGCGAGAGCTGGCAGAGCCGTCGGCACCACCTTGGAGCGCTTGGCCTTGGAGATAGGCGCCGTCTTGGTGGCCTCCTAGAGAAGCGGGTCGACAAGGCGCTGAGCAAGGGGGCCGCCAGCGCCATGACCATCTGATGCAGGGTAGCAGGCGCCCCAGGTGCTCCATAGGCTTGACCATCTCTGCGCTCACCTTACGGACCGCCGTCTTCTTAACTTGTCGCACCGAGCCGCTCTTGCTATTGCTGCGCCCACCCGATGCAGGAGACCGCTCCAAGGGCAACAGCGAAGTGTTGGTAGACAACACCAGAGGGGTGCGCTTGCCCACCGGCACGTCCGTGTCAGACGACGCCGTGAGCCCCTTGTCCTGCGCCGCTGCGGGCGGTGAAGTCACCGAGCCCAGGTGTTAAGGCTAGCGATGTCTACGGTACCGTGCATAAAGCCGTTACACACCTAAAAAATGGGGCCCCTAAGCAGTGGCCAGAATTGTTTGAACATAGCCATCGGCCCCCGCCCGGCCCGGCGCCGTATCCGCTTTCATGCTCTTTAGCGCATCATCGACTAATCACTCGACAGTGAGATCTTCTGGGCAATCGCCAAGACGCGGATAGGGTCGCAAAGCGCTAAACGTACAGTGGCCGAGAACTTGTGCACCATAGTGACGATGAAGACAGCCGAGCCTCCGTTTAACACGTGGAGTCCATAGCTCGGGCATGCATGCGCGGTGGTGTTGTTGCCGCCAAAATTCTCTATTACCAGCACGTACCTATGCACCGTAAGAAAGAGCATCCAATGAATCATGAGAGAATTCCTTATTTTAACACCGTGTCTAAATTTTATGCCCTATTTAACGTCGACAAATATTTTTTTCTTATCTAACTACGAGTCTAAATTTTATGTCTTTTATAACATTTTTGTCGATTTTGAGCCTAAATAACATATTTGCCCTCAAGTGATGTTATTTAGGCTCAAAACTGACAAAAGTGTCATAGAAGGCATAAAATTTAGACTCGTTGTTAGATAGAGAAAAAAATTCAGCATCAACTAAGAAAACAAAATTTAAGATAGTGTCAAATAAGGAATTGTTTCATGAATCATTGAGCTCATAGTCTGAACAAACCAACTCTTGTATCACGTACGATTTTTTATTTGAACCGGATGCAAAACATTTCAAATTCAATGGTGAATATGGAGAATGTTTGTGCCTTCCCTAGTAGGCTCCTACTCCCTCCGATTCTAAATTATGACGTTTTACTAGTTTACGGTTTTTTCTTTTCTTTTCACAATGTTCAAGTTAAATCCTTTCAGTTCTTCTGCCTCACGTACCTTGTACAGAAAAACACGTTGTTTATTGCTCACTTGTTGACATGTACTCCCATACCGAAAGCTTTACTAAACGCCAAGAGGCCACGTGGTTGGTTTTGATGGCTCTCTCCTCCCCTCCCTCGCTCCCTCCCGCGGGTCGCCGTCGGCTTGCGGTTCCCCCTCGTCCCCGGCGTCCAAGTCAGATTCGCTCCCCTGCTCCCTTCTCCCCTCGTGCTCCTCTCCGGGCTATCCGCCGGCGGCGGGGCCCGAACCCCTCCCACCTGCGTTCCCCCCTCCCTGTCCGGTGGCCCTGGCAGCGCCACGGGCCAACAAGTTCTGGGCCCTTGATTCCGACGACTCTGGCTCCGATTCTGATCTTGAGACTCCCCCTCCTCCTCGCTCGGCATCGGTGGTTGGGATGCCTCCGTTATTGGTGGCGGGCCGTCGGCGCAAGTTTGCTCCGGGGGGTCGGGGCCAGCTGTGTGCGCTTGATGCGGGCCCGGATGGATGGCGTCGTGTTGGCCGTGGGCGCCGGCGCGCCGCTCCCTGGGCGGCGGATCCTTCTTTGGTGAGCCCGGGGGTGGACGCCATGGCCTCACCCGTCTCCTCCTCCTCGGTGGCGATGCCCTCCAGTTTGTCGTCGTCCAGGTGCCTCCCTTCCACGTCGTCGGCGGCGCCGGCGCAAACCCTAGATCTGGGATCGGGTCTTGCATTGGTGCCCCGGTCCGTGGGCCGGATCCCTCTGGTCGGTGACGGGCCGTGTGGGCCTGTGTCGGCCCCTTCGCTGGTTTCCACGGCTGATCCCCCCCCCCC
>NC_057798.1:142575905-142597577 GCF_018294505.1 Triticum aestivum | reverse complement strand
CCCAGTTGAGTCCGCCTCCCCCTTCGGCCCTTTCGACAGAGCCCGGCCTGGCTGGCTCCGGCTATTTATGGGTCCGGAAGGGGTCGGTTCCCCCTTTTCTAGGGTTTCCTGCCTCCGCTGCTGATCTGCGACGGCGCCGTTTCCCTATCCGCCGCTTTGTCAGATCCAAGCCTCCCCCTCCCCTCCTCCTCCCCTTCTCGTCGGTGGTGGCGATGGACCGCTCCCGTGGGTCCTCCAGCGAGGCTGTCTCCGGCCTCAAGCGGGGGCGGGACGGCTCTGGCGACGCCGCTGCGGATCTGGAGTATGAGGCGTCGCTCCGCGCCAAGCTCCAGGCTTCGCGGTCGGAGGCGGGTGCCGCTTCGCCGCGTGCGTCTGGTTCCGGGCCAGTGGCTTCTCCGTCCTTGGCGCCCACAGCTCCGGTGCATGTGGTCGACCCTTGGGAACAGGCGGCGCGGGGGAGCCGGGCGGGATCTTCGGGCCCCTCCTCGTCTCCTTCCTCGCTTGCTCCCATGGGTGGGCCGCCGCGGGCGCCGGCGGCGGGCGGCGGCGGGCCGTCCCGCTTCATTCCTCGTGGTGGCTCTGGGGCCCCGGTCCGGCGTCCGGTTGGCCCTGCGGCGGGACGCGGTGCTGGCGCGGGTGTCGTCGGTGGTTCTTTTGGAGATGGCATCCTCCCTCTGCCGCCTTCTCGTGGTGCGAACCGTAACTCCTCTCACTCCCAGGTTTCTAATCCCATCCTCACCTGCTTCGCGTGTCATCGCCCTGGCCATTTCCAGTCTCGGTGCGAGAACCCTCCTTTCTGTCTCATCTGTAGGGAGGATGGACACCTAACGGTGGACTGTCAGAGTAGGATCAAGCCCCCCTCCTTCGTCCATTTTGGGATTGGCCTCCCGGGTTGCTCTTTTTTTGCCATGGACAAGGAAGTCCCCGCAACTGCTCCCATTCCCTCCCTGTCCAACGTGGGTGTCATTTCTGTCCAAGACAAGCGTATCTCTTCACAAGCCCTCTTGGATGAACTTCATATGTGGGATGAAGGGGGTTGGGACTGGCAGATCTGGCAGCTTTCTGATTTCGAGTTTGCGGCCACTTTCCCCTCTAAAGAGAGTCTTCGCATGATGTCTTCCTGTACCAGTTTCACTCTCCCTGTGAATCAACTTGTTGTTTCGGTCAAAGCGGCTTCCAACGGATCCAAGACCATATCTCCTCTGTCTGATGTCTGGGTGCTCGTTGATGATGTGCCTCCCAGCTTGCGCACCGCGTCCTTCTTGATGGCTTTTGGGGTGCTTATCGGGAAACCTATTGAGGTCGATCTTGCTTCGCTGTCGGTTCTGGGTCCTGCTCGCCTTCGTGTGTGGTGTGTTGATTCGATCTGCATCCGTGGTTCCGTTGATGTCTTCCCAGCGGCTGGTGGCTTTCGTCTTCGAGTTCGGGTGGAAGGTGCTCCTGGTGCGGCCGCTCCTCCTCCCCCCCCCCCTCCTCCCCCGGCCTCGGGTGACGATGACAAGAGCCGGGAGGGTGGGGGGTCCTGAGGACTCGCTGAATGGCACGGATCCCCGATTCACCCAGTCTGCGTGGGATGGGCTTTCTCCTGCTGAGCAGGAGCTGATGAAGGACTGTGCTCCGGCTCCGGTGGGTGGTGGGGTTCAGGGCTCGGTGCCTGGTACGGTGGCTGGTCCTGCGGCCGCGGCTGCTTCGAAGGGCACCCCCTTGTCGGGGGCGTGCTCCAACATGCCCGTGCGCCCCACCTCCCCCTCGCTGTCCGGCATTGAAGATCTACCTCCAGTGGGACCTTCGGCGGCCAAGAAAAGGAAGAAGTCCTCGATGAAGAAGTTTTCCGCGAAGAGCCGGGCCTCGGGGGACTCCAGGCAGTCGGCGGCTGGGCTCTGCCACCGTCTGGAGGCGGACCTGGGGGCGGCTTCGGGCCCTTCTTCGGCGGCGGCTTCCCCTGGTCGGGCCCCTCCGGTCCCTGTGCGCTCTCCTGCCTCGACCGCTCGCAAGAGTGGCCGCGTCTCCAACAGTGGCGAGCGCGGGGGGGATCGGGCGGCTCGGCGTGCGGCGGCGCGTGATCTTCCCCCCTCAGGTTTGGATTCACCCTCATCTCCTTCCCCCCCTTTGGCTCAGTCTCCTGTTAGGCTTGTTTTACCCTCCCATTCCGATGAACATCTCCTTTCGATATTAGCTGATGTTGGGATATGTCTAGACGCTAGCGTGGGTTCTCCCTCCTCTCTGTTGCAGTTGATTCGTGCTAATGAACATGCTCAGGCTGATATCGCCAAGGCCAAGGAGGCCGGGACTGGGATGGATGCCCCTCTGGTTGTGGCCGGAGGGGAACCGGGCGAGGTTGCTAGGGGGCAGCTGTCTCCGGTGCAGAAGTGCGGGGCCGGGAAACGTGCTAAAACCTGCAAGGCTCCGTGCAGGTCGAGCTTGAGAATTAAAAACCTTTCCCTAAGATGAAGGCCCTGTTTTGGAACATTACAGGGTTCTGCGCTAGGGGGCGCAGAGACCAACTGAAGGACTTAATGCGCGCTGAAAGAATTGATTTTATCGGGCTTGTTGAGACTCTTAAACCCTCCTTTTCTCCTTCTGAACTATCGGCGATTGCTGGGATTGATAGATTTAGGTGGAATTTCGTGGCCTCTGTTGGTCAGTCCGGCGGCTTTCTTCTGGGCACCAATAATGTCACCTTTGATTTTGTGGCTTTCGACCATGGTATATACTGGGCTAGTATGGTAGTTTCCCTATGTTCCAGTAACACCCTCCTTGAACTTATGGTAGTATATGGTCCGGCTGATCATTCCTTGTCACAAATTTTCTTGGATGAGATTTTTACTAAAATTGATGCCTGCCAACTGCCACTCCTGATTGGGGGTGATTTTAATCTGCTTCGGTATCCTTCTGATAAGAGTTCTGTCAATTTCTCCTGGGTGTTGGCCGAGGCTTTTAATGCTTTCATCAGCGACACGGCTATCCGTGAGATCCCGAGGGTTGGGGCCCGCTACACTTGGACCAACCGACAGACTTGTCCTATTCGCTCGGTTCTTGATAGAGTTTTTATCTGCCCTGCTTGGGATGGCCTTTTTCCTCGCTGCTCACTTTGGGCCCTCCCCATCGTCGGGTCCGATCACGCTCCTCTCATCCTTGACGATGGTCTCTGCCCCAATGGCTGCCAAAGATTTCAATTTGACGCGTCCTGGCTTTTAGTGGAAGGGTTCCCTGATATGCTGGCTCAGAAGATCTTGGGCTTTCTTACCTCCCCCCATCGTTCATTTGGCCCTATGGATGACTGGCATTATGTTTCCTACTCCCTACGCAAGTTCCTTAGAGGATGGGCCAAGAACCACTTTGCTGAGTCAAGGCGCGACAAATCTAGGTTGAGTGCTCAAATTAGTACCCTCGACTCCCGTGCGGACAATGGTGGGCTCTCGGCTACTGAGTGGCAAGTTCGCTATGGCCTTGAGAAGGAGCTTCTGGCTATTCATCGCCAAGAGGAAGTGTATTGGAAGCAAAGGGGTACGATTAATTGGACTCTTAAGGGTGATTCTCCCACAGCTTACTTTTTCGCCATTGTGAATGGCAGACGGCGTAGATGTTTGATTAACAGCCTCATTATTGATGGTGTTAGGGTCTCTGAACCGCCGGTCATTCTCCGTCATGTAGTTCGGTTCTTCTCTAACCTGCTTTCGGCTAAACCAGACCTCAGATTCCCTTGATAGGATTTCTCACGCTGATAATGAGCTTCTATTGATTCCCCCTTCTGAGGAGGAAATTTTTGATACTATTCGGACGGCTAATTCTAATGCGGCTTCAGGCCCTGATGGTTTCTCCATTCCGTTCTTTTGACAATTCTGGCCCCAACTAAAAGGTCTAATTTCTGCTGTCATCCAAGGGGATTGGCTGGGATCGGTTGACATTTCTAGACTTAACTATGCGGTTCTCTCCCTCATCCCTAAGGTCAAGGGTGCGGATATGATTTCTCAATTTAGGCCGATTGCTTTAATCAACAACTTCGCAAAGATGCCTGCAAAGGGCATGGCCACTAGGCTATCTCCCATTGCACATCGGACCATTAGCCCTTTCCAGTCTGCTTTCATCAAAGGGAGGTTCATTTTGGACGGGGTACTTTGTTTACATGAGATTGTTCATGACTTACGGGTGCGAGGGACCAAGGCTGTGGTTCTCAAACTTGACTTTGAAAAGGCTTACGACTCGGTTAGCTGGAAATTCCTTCGGCAAGTTCTTTTGGCTAAGGGCTTTGAGGGGCCTGTTATGCAGCGCTTGATGCAACTAGTTTCTGGGGGGCACACGGCTGTGGCTGTCAATGGCCAAATTAGCCAGTTTTTTGCTAATGGCAGGGGCCTCAGGCAAGGGGATCCAGCGTCTCCTTTACTCTTCAACTTTGCGGCTGATGCTCTATCTCGCATTCTCTCTCGAGCTGCCTTGGCTGGTCATATCACTCCGGTGAGCTCTCATCTCATCCCTAATGGCATCTCTCATCTCCAATATGCGGATGATACTATAATTCTGATGGAACTTAATGATAATAGCCTCACCAATCTGAAATTCCTTCTGCTTTGTTTCGAAGCGCTCTCAGGTCTTAAAATCAATTTCTCTAAGAGTGAGGTTGTAGTGACTGGGGTCTCGGACGAAGAGGCGCAACGGGTGGCCCATCTTCTGAACTGCTCTTTGGGATCCTACCCTCTCAAATATCTAGGCCTCCCCATTTCCCCGCTTAAACTTTTGGCTAAAGACTTCGCTTCGGTGGTTACCAAAGTTGGCAACAGAGTTCTCCCTTGGCGAGGGCGATATAATACGCAAGCGGGCAAGGTCGCCCTTACTAACTCATGTCTTTCTTCGCTACCTATGTTCTTAATGGGATTCTATCTTCTCTCTAGTGGGGTTCATAATGGTTTTGACAAGCATAGGGGTGCTTTCTATTGGAACGCAGCGGACAATAAACGTAAGTACAGGATGGTCAGATGGGACATTATATGTCGCCCCAAGGCCAAAGGGGGTCTGGGCATTATTAATACGCGAGTGATGAATAATTGTCTTATGATCAAATGGTGGTGGAAGATCATGACTCTTGAGGAACTGCCACCCTGGCTCTCTATCCTAAAAGCTAAATATTTCCCCTCCCCGAGTCCTATGTTCGCGCCGGCTGCGGGTGGGTCGCAATTTTGGCATCAACTGGTTAAAGTCCGGCCGATCTTTCGGTCCTTTGTAAAATTTGTAGTTAGGAACGGTAAGTCTACGCGGTTTTGGCTTGATTGGTGGGTCGGGGACTCCATGCTGGCTGTTGCTTTTCTGGTTCTATTTTCTTATTGCGATGATACTGAGGTTTCTATCTTTGAGCTCTCGGCTAGGGGTTGGGTTCTGGATTTTCGTCGTTCTCTTTCTCCTGAAGAGTTGGAAGATTGGCAGCGCCTTACTGCTTGCTTCCCCCTGCTCTCGGAGGAAGAGTATGCTGTGGTGTGGCCCCTCTCCTCTTCGGGGCGTTTTTCGGTTAAATCTGCTTACTCCAAGCTTATCCCTGGGGGGCGCCCGGTCAAGTTTAAGCATGTCTGGTCGGCTTGAATTCCTCCTAAGATCAAGATATTTCTCTGGCAAGCTGTCCGGAGTAAGCTTCGGGCGGCCGATCAGATTAAGAAAAGAAACGGGCCAGGGTCCGACAGGTGTGTGCTTTGTGGGGCACTGGAGAACACCGAGCATATTTTCTTTCACTGCTCCTTAGCTAAACTTATGTGGAGTTGCATCAGACTCTGGTTACATGTAAATTGGTCCCCTTCCTCCTTTGAAGACCTGAGGCATTATGTCAATCTTCTTTCTGGCCATTCTAAAAGAGTCTTCTTAGTTGGATGGGCTGCGATTGGCTGGTCGTTGTGGACTACTAGGAATAAGTTCTCGATTGAACATATTTTTCCGGCTAATCCTGTCAATTGCTTATTTAAAGCCAATGGATTCTTGCAGCAGTGGAGATTATTGACTAAAGAAGGGGACCTCCAGGCCTTCGATGCCATGCTATCCAAGATGAAATCTACGGCGTCTGGGCTTCTTCGGCTTTCTTTGAGGACGGCTTCCTGAATGCTCTTTTGGTGTCTGGTTTAGGCTGGCCTGCGTGCCATGTAAGGCCGCTGGCCTTGTAATGATACTTTATCTTCTGCGAGTGATACTTTGTTGGGTGCTGGTTGTTGGTCATATACTCTGTCTGGTAGCTTTATCTATAAAGTCGGGCTCTCGCCTTTTCTCTAAAAAAAGAGGCCACATGGCAGCTGACTATGAGCAGTTCCATGTACAAAATTAGAAATGCAAATACTTCCTCTGATTGGATTGGTGAAATAGGCAGACTAGGGTCACAATAATTGTATCCCTGTTTGGTTTCTTGTATCCATCCACCATACTGTTTCTAGGTTGTTTTGTTGTTTACTTGCATCATCTGAGCCGGACTAGGGTCACAATAATTGTATCTGATATCATTCAATAATTAGAATTACAATTGCTTATTTTATGATTTTATTATATTTATTTAGAGGGAAATAGGCAGGGCGGAGCCCAATGGGCTAACCCTGTGGCACATGCTACAGGATACAAAACATTTTTTAATGCTAGTTATTAGCAATAAGGCCCGAGGCAACAGGGTGGGCCAGCAAAAGTGCTACATGGCCATCAAACCAACCCGCACACTCTGGGCCTGTTCTGATTCTCTCCGGCTCTCAACTCCAAAAACTCCACACGTGAAGTCGCCCGAACGCCTGAGCTTCACGGAGTGAACTTCTCGGAGCTGAGCACTCACGCAGTGCAAAAAACTGAAGCAGCATCGACCCAGCTCCACCGAAACCAAAAGCTAAAGTTCGCTCAAATCTCTACCTATATATAATAATAAAGCACCGAGGGTTTCTGTCGTCCGTCATTCTTTTTTGCAAAAATGTCTCTGTAGTTTATTGAAATCAACCTACAGTCCATCTTTAAGTCATACCGAACCGTTTTTTCAATTTTTTCAGAAAACCCCCTGACGTTTCAGGTAATCAACTTGTCGTCCATATTTAAGTCCTACGAATCGTTTTTTGTGTTTTAACAGAAAACCCCCTGACCTTTCGGTTAATCAATCCGTTGTTTATCTAAAACAAAACTATCCATATCTTTTAAACCGTAACTCTGATTTTAACATATTATATATGAAATTTGATTAGAAAAATGTGTAGAATCTAAATATGCTGTTATTTTTAGCTGTTAAATACTTTTAAACTAATAATTTGGGTGCAAACTTAATCTATAGTGCATGGTCCGTTTTTCTTTCGCACTGGCGACGATCCAAATTGTAAATAAACACAAATTAAATTAAAACCAGATTGAGAGGAAAAAATATTGATAACCATGCATGCACAACTCTGAAAAACCTCGCGTTAAAAAACAACATTTTTCTCATCTTATTTTGAGCAATTGAGTGCGTGCGAGCGTGCGCGCGTGTGTGTGAGAGAGAGACGCCTTAGGACAGACCACATTAAAATGCATTTTGGTTGTGTGAGCATTGAGACCAATGTCAGAAACACAAATGTGATGTCATTTTAAAATAAAGAATGTCTACCTATCAGGGTCTCGAGTCGTGGTTATTGGGTTAAGGGTGTGTGTGTTTTTCTGTCCCGTTGCAACGCACTGGCTCTTTTGCTAGTATATATAAGGATTGTTTCTCCAATTTTTTTGTCTATGGTGGGACCCAGATTAGTTTTCGTCCGTCGGACCAGTTGTTTTCTGTTCGTCCCGGTTTGTTTCTGCCAAAAAACTCGCACGACGCACAGAGACGAGCCGCGGTGGGCCGGCCCACTAGCGGATGCTGTACCAACAGCTCACCCCAGTGAAAAAAATTAAACGCTGGATGGACTCGAACCCGGGCGCTTATGCTCGACGCGTCATAAAGCTAGCCACCAGACTACACGAATCATTATGGTTAACTTGCAGCGCGACATCCTAAAATAGTAAACAGCCGCGGCCGATACTAAGAGCAAAAGGAAAACATTTTTTTGGTAAATGTGGATATATTTCGGAACGCGAATATTTTCGCAAATTTCTGAACAAAAAATTTAAACTCGAACATTTTATTCACAAAGAAAAACATTTCTCTTTTTTTACTTTCTTTAAACCTGAACATTTTTTAAAACACGAACAATTTTTGAAAACAAGGATGTACTATAGCTAACGTTTTTTCGAATCTGAGAACATTTTCTATAGACACAATATTTTTTTGAAAATTGAATTTGAAAGGGCAAACTTTTTTTTCTAAATATGAACAGTTTTTGAAAACTGGGAGGTAATGTATCTAACACTTTTTAATGTATATCTACTAATAAAGCAAGGCGCGGTCCTTTGAATCTTTTGTTTGTCCATCGTATAGGATTTTTCATCCGTCTCGCACAAGGGCCACACACAAGTGATAGAAAAAACGCCTTTTGTTCCCCGTGAAAGAAAAACACTTAGCTTTCCTTTTTTTGCCTCTGGTGTCTTGCTTCGCCTTGGTCTGCGTTGTGGCCTAGCGAAACCGGCCCAAGGCAGGGAGGGCAAAAATATTAGTTCCCGTGTGGAATCAGACTGGCGACCTCCCTCCCGGTCCAGGTAAATTCGATACAACCAATTGAGCTAGATCAATGTTTGTGTTTAGGTTAATGTTGTTTTGTCTATTAAATAGTCTCACCTTGGTTGCTTACAGATAATCCCTCGAGTTGATATACTTTTTTGAGTTATTAGGTATCAAGGAGCTGACTTGGGAATCAATAAGCCAAGGGTAAAGGATGACGTGACAAAAAAATAGAAGGAAATATAGTTGAGACAACTACATGTCAAATGACATGAGACCTGACAAAGGAATGAAAGAACTAGGAGAGAGAGAGAAATAACACGGAAGAGGAGAACTTTTTTAGGGCTAGGAAGAGGAGAACTAGACCTATTATATAAGGCGGATGTAGAAAACTAAATCTGTGGTCATCGCTTTTGATCTCGCCGGACACGAAGGAGGCTCAACGGTCTAGCTATTGGACCTGGCCAACATTCCTTAGTGACAACTGGTACCGCGACCACTGGCGACGAGGATGACAAAGAGAACAAGCGGAAACATGGATCTGATGTCATATTGAAATGAAGGATGTGGAGCTGAGGGTGAGGTATTAGTCATGTTTGTTATGTTATATGGGCATAATGGTGAGGCCTTTAGCCATGTTCAGTAGGTAAGGGCGTGTGGGGGTTGTTTTCCCCCCCGTTGTAACGCACGAGCATGTTTGCTAGTTACACCTGAAATACCACCGCCAAGTATAATGATTCGTTCCTGGCAGCCGAACGTAACGATTCGCTCGTTCCCAGGCACCAAACATAACGATTCGCTACCTGTTTCCACACGTTGGCCGACCTGGGCTAGTTCTACTGGCCCATCATGGCGCTAAGGCAGGCCACCAATGCTGCAGCCCATAGTTGTCTCGCTGCGTGGAGTGAGAAGCTGGCATGGGAAGCTGGAATCGTGGACTTGGTGGAGTTTGGAGGAGATCAGAACAGGCCCTCCGTGGCTTCCAGCAGCCTGTGATCACGTACACTCCCTCACTGATACCGCTCAAAAAAAAATGTATGCTCGCAGATTGCCTATAAAAATGTACGCTGTTTGACCAACCGGCGTCACGGGCGGTCGATGGCCTCTACATATATCGAAATCACTAATTAAGGAATAATTATTATGAAGATCATTTCCACCTTCTCAAGTTATGACAAGTGGCCGCTGTATGTACATCACTTTGTCGAAACATGGGAGTTTTACCTTTTCTGTAGATGCGTTTATTCAAAATGTTTAATCTCTTAAAGTGTGCGGCCAAATCTCGAATCATTTTCACCGTTGGATTCCTCCCGTCGAGATCTTTAAAACTAGATCCCATGTTGATAGATTTTGATAAAAAAAATTCACGAAAAAAAAAACAGACAAAAAACCTGCACCGGGAGTACGGTTTTTTTCCTTTCCGAAATAGGCACGGCCGTGCATCTCGCGAAAGCACGACCGTGCCACCCGTGGAAGGGGAAAAAACAAAAAACACATCTTTTTCGTTTTCCAAGAAGCACGACCATGAATCTTGAAAAATCACAACCATGCCTCTTGCAGAAGCAAAACCGTGTCTCTTACAAAAGAAAAAAAATAAATTGAAAACGTATTTTTTCCGTTTCCGAGAGGGACGGCCGTGCCTCGCGCGAAAGTACAACCGTGCCTGTCGCGGAAGCAAAACTGTGCCTCTCACAGGGAAAAAATTAGAAAACATATTTTTTCCGTTTACGAGAGGCACGGCCGTGCCTCTTGCGGAAGCAAAACCGTGTCTTTCACGGAAGAAAAAAGAAAGCGCATTTTTTCGCGGGATTTTTTTTCCAAAATTTATTTTTGTCCGAAAGTTAAGGAAGACTGGTGGAAAACCGAAAAGCCGAAAAGCCCCGGAAAAAACCGCTTAAAAGCCAAAAACGCATTTGGAAAAATAAAAAAAACTAGGAGGGAGCGGCCAGAGCGCGACACGTGGCGGCGGCTGAGACCGCGCCACAGCCCACCCGCAAGTGATCGTTGCGAGGCTCGCGAAGGAGCGCTGCTCAACTAGTTGCTCCGTACATATATGGATCGATCCTCCGAAAGTCCTATTCTGCTCCCGAGCTCAAATGCTCCCTTATGAACAGTAAAATCAAAAAAATATAAAAAAAACTCAAAAAATTCTAAATTTTTTGGGAGTTAAACTTTGACAAATGTTTTGTATGCTTGCAAAATTTCAACACAAGATGACATTCATGGAAGGCGTGGAAAAAATAAAATAAAATCAGTACTCCAAAATGTTTTCAAAACTAGTATTTTTGGAACATCGATAATGTTTTTTTGCCACGACTTCCAAGAAAACTTCAAATAATTAGGTAAACTTTATTAGTTTATTGGCTATTACTATGCATCTTTCTTTTATAAGTTGTTGAAACTAGTATTTTTTTGTGAGGAGTTGTTGATACTAGTAATTGTGTTGCATATTTCTACTGTTACACTATAGAGGTGCTTTTCGTCTATGAAACTGGTCAAAACTTGCTTGCATAATCGCCTCAATAATTACAACTTGACTGACAATGTTACTTGTTATGTGAAAAATGAAAAAAAAAATAGAAAATCTCACCAATGATCAAGTGGTTGGCTCAGAGGAAGAGGATATACTAAAGGTAACTTCTAAATATTTAGCAATTTAAGTGCTTTGATATGAGCATTTTATTATGTTCTACTTGAAAATTAAATTATATTTAAAAACTTGTAGGTTAGTGAACCTTGATGTCTAATGTGTGTTTTGGAATTTGGAAATGCAAGACATCCTTTTCAAGTAATTTTATCCTTTGTTCTATCATTACATTAAGCATTTTGACTATTGCATTTTTTTATACACCAATTTCTATTATGTGCGATAATACGTCTCACAATTTGTGGAAGATACCTTTATTCAATACATCATTGCCTGAAAATTTTACGCCATAGTTAAGTGGTGCATCAGGGTAACAATAGCTCCGGCTCCGCCCCTGCAAAGGAGAGAGGAGCGACACCACATCCGGTGTGGGAAGAACAGAGCAAAGAATACAACGCAACGCTAAGCTCGCCTAGCTCGGACTCCAGCCAAGGAAGGCGAGGAGATGAGACACATGACACCGAGACCGCCTCACTAACAACGTGAGACACCTAGACAACTAAGAGCATCTCCAACGGCCGCGCAAAAAGACGCGCGCGGGATAAAATGCCCATTTAGTGCGCACGGAAAGTTTTCGCGCGCTCCAGCGGAGGCGAGAAACTAGCGCGCGGGGGAAGCGATAGCGCGCACGTGGGAGAAAGCAGCTCGCGCGGTAGATTTGGTGCCCCGCTTCGCGCGCGCCTATAAAATGCGGCGCTTGCCACGCGCTCCATCACACTGTCACGCGCCCATTTTCCCCGCCTCCTCGACGCTTCCACCGCTTCCTCGCCGATTCCAGCGCTCCGCCACCACCGCGCCACCATGCAGCCGCGCCGCAGGGGATGTTCGGGCTACCGCGGCATCCGCGAGCGCCCCAATGGCTGATACTACGCCGAGATCCGGTCCGACGACGTCTGGCTTGTAGAAGTGCATGCTCTAGCCAATGCAACCAAAAGACCGATCTGATGGAAGAGACTAGCCAACACATTATACGTCAATATTCCCCCTCACGTGTGGCTCCCTCAGGCCTAAACGTGGACCGAAAGTGGGCTGCAATTTAATTGCGCCAGCCGGGTCTTGAACTCAAGACCTCTTGGCTTTGATACCATGTAAAAGTGCATGCTCTAGCCAATGCAACCAAAGATCGATCTGATGGAAGAGACTAGCCAGCACATTATACGTCAATATATTGAATTCATGCACAAGCCAACTCATCCAAAAGTCCGAACTGATGGAGGAAGGCGGGCAATATATTTCAACACTCCCCCGCACGTCTAGGCTATTTTAGTCCTTAGACGTGGGATCGATGTAGGTCGCAGAATTGTTTTTATTTAATACTGCGTTAGCAGGGTCTTGAACTCAAGACCTCTTGGCTCTGATACCATATTGAATTCATGCACAAGCCAACTCATCCAAAAGTCCAAACTGATGGAGGAAGGCGGGCAATATATTTCAACATGGCTCTGCCTCGGCACGTCGGACCACGCACGAGGCCGCCCACGCGTACGACGCGGCGGCGTGGCGCCTAGAGAGGCCGTCGTCGCAGATGAACTTCCGTGATGTCTACACGCGCGAACAGGCGCAGGCCATCGCCCCTCCGCCTCGTCTTATCACGGACCAAGATCGTGCGGACCACCTTCGGCGGCAGCACTACCTCCTCATCACCGAGGAGGACGAGCGAGCCATGACGGAGTGGCGCCGGCGCCACCCGGAGGATGTTGCCGACGAGTGCGCCTACTGGGCGGAGAGGACGGCAAGGCGCCGCGTGGAGTGGGCGGACTGGCGTCGGCGGAAGGCACTGGCGATATCGCAGTGCGATATCGTTGAAGCAGGTGAAAGGTCGATCTTCACGTCAGACGATGAACGTTGGGACGACATACGGATTGATACCTCGGACAACACCACCGAGGATGATGATGATGAGGAGGACTTGGAGTAGTTCTAGCTGCACCGTAGTTTATCTAGTTGCACCGTAGTTTAATTTTATGTAGTTGCACCGTAGTTCTGTTTATCTATATATGCTATGAACTTGTTTATCTATCTATGCTATGAACTATATAAAATATCTTTGTATCGTTTTTTATATCTATGTAGTTGACAATTATGTATGGTTTAAAAGAGCACCCGCAGCTGCATAGTGGAGTGCTTCCCGCGGTGGCAGTAGTATTTCACAAGCTTCGCAGGAGCAGGCGTCTCGGCAGCCGCGAAGCACCGGCGAGCTACAAATATCTTTGCATTTTAGCACGCCTGCTGGAGCTACGCGCACGCTGCATTTTACCGCGGCTGCTGGAGCCAGCGCTGCCCGCCACGCAAAACCTGATGATGGACACGCCGCAAACCAGTTTTTAGCACGCGTGCGTTGGATGGCTGTTGGAGATACTCTAAGGATGAGCAACTATTAGTACATAAGGTTGGATTATCAAACAAAGCACGATTTATTAAAGAAGGAAGTGAAAACCACACACATCCGATCAACAACAATCAAGGCACATCGTTCAAACGAGATACACAATGGCGCCTATGCCCAAGGCCATGTGAAGCACCTCATAAGTCATACCCACGGAAATCAATCATCCCACAAACAATGGCGAGCATGACCAGATGAACTGCCTCTTTCTAGTCGTGGCGCCGAGCTGGGGTCCAGTGTGGCAAGCTAGGGCTGAAGTGGGCGGACACGACGCACGAGTCGAGCAGCTCAACGACGGGCGGGAGCGCGACGCAGCGGGGCACCTTGTACTGGCTGATGGACGCGCCGCGAGAGATGGCGTCGTCCATGAGCTCCTCGAAGGTGCCGGGCCGGACGACTCGGATTTCGAGCGGCCCGACCGACCCATCGGCCACCCGGCTCTGCCTGTAGACCGCGTTCAGGGCCTCCTCCATCTGCAGGCAGCACGCGTCGAGGGTCTCCTTGCCCACCGCCTCGTCGCCGGTGGTCAGCAGCTCCCAGTAGATGACGTAGTGCCCCGGGATGCGCTTGGTGCATGCGTGGCTGGTGTACTCTGCCACGGACGCGCCGTGCGGTCGGAGCAGCTCCGAGGCCCGCTCCACGGCGCGCTGCAGCTCGACCTCGTCGGTCTTGTCGGATTCGACGGAGAGCAACACGTTCTTGCGGCGCACGAACGTGAACCGTGGAGCGGCGCTGTGGTAACCCGCCACGCGGAGCACGTCGCCGACGCGGTACCGGTTCAGCCCGGCGTAGGTGGTGATCACCACCTCGTACTCCCGCCCTGCCTCCACGCGGGCGAGGTCCACCAGCCGGGCCGCGTCACCTTCAGGTGCCACGACCTCGCCTGTGGTGGCGTCGTCCACGGGGAGGAACTCGAAGTAGGCCATGTTGGGCATGATGGTGTAGGAGACGTCGTCCGGCTTGCACAGCGGCTGAAGGTTGATGCCGAAGTAGCACTCGGAGGACGCGTAGGAGGAGGACACCAACGGCAGGCGGCCGCCGTAGTATTCCAGGGCCGGGACGTACTGCGCCATGGCGCCGGTGACGATGGCATCGATGTACCTCGTGTTGGGCCAGATGCGCGGGACGATGCCGGCCCATTCGCCCTTGCAGCACTCGCCCCGGACGAACTGAGCCAGCTCCGGGTCCGGGCGGCGGAGGATGCCGGCGACCGCCTCGCGCACCGACGCGTCGTCCACGCACGGGGCGAGCGTGCCGGCCTCGATGTCGGCGGCGAGCTGCTCCCAGTTGAGCTGGAGGAAGCGGATGACGCGCAGCAGGCCGGAGGCGAAGGCGGCGCCGACGCGGAGCACGTCGTGGCGTTGGCACAGGCCGCACACCATCTGCGCGTACATGCTCTGGGACGTGTCGGCGCAGAGCACGGCCGCCCTCGGGCTGGTGTGGTCGCGCAAGGGGTCCTTGAACTGCTCGCTCTTGTAAATGCTGGTCATCATCGGCCACGCCGTCAGCCCGCCCAGCGTCTTGGTCTCCGACTTGACCAAGAGAAAGTAGAGCCCCTTCCCCTTGTCAAGCCCTGGGAAGTGCCTGCACGTACGACACATTCAGCACGGCCATCACTCTGTGCTTTGCCCAGGCAAATGAGCGCTAGTATATATCAGTGGACTTACAAGTTCATGACTGCCTTAAGGAGACCGAAGGGAAGCTGGCGTCGGCGGCCCTCCTCGGCGGTGCTGGGAATCAGCTTGCGCTCGCCGCCGGAGGTGCCGGAGCTGGTGAGGAAATCGGAGACGGGGTGCGTCGACATGATGGGCGACCGGTCTCCGTTGGCGATGCGCTGGATGTACGGCTTGAGAGCGTCGTACGACACCACCGGCACCTTGGCCCGAAAGGTGGCACGGTCGGTGGGGCCGCCGCAGTCCGTGAGGTACTCCGTGGCGGCGTTCCGGGAGAGGATCTCGGCCAGAACCCGCTCTTGCACGGAGTCCACGTTGGAGGTCATCTCCTCGATGAGACGGAGGTTCTCGGCGTCCTTCGCTTCCGCCTCCGATGCCGTTGTTGACGAGGCTGGTCTCCGGCCAGCCGTCGCCGCCGCCGCCATTTGCTCACCCCGGAACACGTACTGGCAACGATAGCTCAGCGCTAGGAGCTACAAAACGTATATGTACTATGCTGTGATCGGTCCTTAGCTTCCTCTTCTATCTATAAATGGGTTATCGGTCTCGAAATCAGATGGCGATGAATTAGAGATGGTGATCAGTACAAATCACAATAGTACACTGTGCTGCTAACCTGACACGATTTACAAACCGACAGCATATACGCCAAGCATGTGCGGGAGGCGACTTGAGGCGCCGACACCAATTTTTTTTCGAAAATGTTAACGCCCATGTGGCCTATTTGCACTTCGCCCACACGCGTTGATAAACGTTGATTCTGTTTTGCACGAATCCTAAAAAAACCGGTTAGATTTTCGGTGCCACGTGGGCATCATCGTGTGTGTGGGCGTTGAAGAGTTCCTCCACATAACCCGCAACACACGGTTACCAGTTGCGCTGTGTGGGCGAACCGGTTTCTGCCGACACAGTCACCACCTAGTCCACGCGTGTGTGGGCGGACTGCTCTTCGCCTACACGACGCTCGTACGTTGTTAGATGGTAACTGCAGTTGCGCGTACGTGGCAATTAGGTTAACACACATGGCAACTACAGTTGCGCGTATGTGGCAACTAAGTAAACACATATGGCAACTGTGATTAACCATACATGGCAACTATGGTTGGACCATACGTGGCAACTAGTTAATCACGCATGCCAACTACTGTTTGACCACGTAAGGCAAGTAGTTTATCACACATGGCAATTATGGGTTGAATACACGCGGCAACTACCGTTACTTAGACATGTCAACTACATTTACCATCCCGGGCGACTAAAGTTGCCATCCCACGGGTGCGTCAGGACGTGTGGCAAATTTGCTTCATGCCACACACGCGGGATGAGGATGAGTAGTAGTTCGTTGGGCGTGTGGCACGAAGTAGCTGCGCTCACATATATGGACAGTTTTAATGTTCACCCATGCATGACCCATGTGGGCTGCCTCCTGCTTACACCACACACAATGTGTGAACGAATGTCTAATATGCCACACGTGTGAGCGTTATCGGCGTCTTTTTTTTGTACTTTCAGTTTTGAATTGGTTATATATCAAACCGAAAGTCCAAGTTGTCCAAGTTATGTTTCGTATGTATATTCGTGTTTTGTATGATGAGAGAGCTCTGAAATAAAACACTTTTGAATATGGTTTAACAAGTTTTTAAAAACTTTTCTAAGTTTCAAGTGCTGAAACTTGATACGACGGTCGACAAATTTATTGAGTAGTTTTAGGAACTACTTCCTTTGTCCCATAATATGAAACATTTTTTGGCATTATATTAGTATCAAAAAACGTTTTACATTATGAGGCAGAGAGAGTAAAACTTAAAACCATGCTGGAGATCAAACGAGTTTGCGGACTTTGCCGAAACGGCTGGGCAGGTGTGTGCCTCCTCAACTGTGTGCCCGTGTGAATTACCGAAGCATGTGCAACTTGTGGACATCTGCTCCGGTCAAGACCCTCACACCAGCTTGCGTACATGTATTGGTGTAGCCGTCCCTTTTCTAACTTTACTCTCCAATCGCTGCAATGATATGCAATCTTTGCATATCCAAAAAATGATTTACATACTCCATCACGAAAAATGCATAGTCTCTACTTCTAACTAGAAGAACGCCCGTGCGTTGCAACGGGGCCACATTAACTTTAAGAGTTCAATATTAATCATGTTAATAATACATTTAATATTCTCATACATATCAAGTGACACTGGCGACCTTTTTTGTCAATTTAGCAATGGGCTCAGTTGCAACGGGCTCTTTATACATATCAGACAACTCGCTACTACTTAAACTACAACTATGGTTACCAATATTTTTTTGTCAATTTAGCTCAACAATAGTGACTGGCGTAATAGACTGCTTTGCATTCACCCCCTCAGAAGACAGAGAGAACCAACTCAACATGTCAGAAGATTAACAGAAATTTCATTTGTATGGCATGAACATATAGCAGGAGCACCAACACATAGATCAGCAGAGAGCATAGCACAGCATGCACACACTCGGGCCATCTATATCATACACACACAACAACACACACACGCATCGCGCTGTCATACACATACAGAAAAGCAGGCACACACGCATCATGCGCATTGGCCGGTGCGACGCACGCAGAGAAAGTATGTACGCACGGAGAGCAAGCTAGCAAGCACGCACGCGTCCAACCCCGCCGCTGCATGCGCTGGCAGAAGGTGAGGCAGCAAGGGAGACTGCACATTGAAGCTGTCCATGCAAGGCTGGAGGTGCTGGGCCGGCGACGGCGGTGTCGGGACGGCGCTTGATTCGTTCCCGGTGGCGTGGAGCTTGGGGCGGCAACACGGCGATAGCTAGTGCTCGGGGATGGGGGTTTGGGGCGGGGGCAGTCGACCCGATGGCTGGCGAAGTTAACGGGCTCAGGCGGCTGGAAATTCGGTGGGTGGCGGCGGCACAGCGCGAGGATGGGACAGGCGGAAAACCTAGCCGGCGTTCAACTACCAATACCCACGCCTTTTTTAGGGGAATTGCTTGTGAAAATAACATGCGACAACGACTTAGCGAGCGGATCCCCTTAAAAAAGACATAGCGAGCAGATTCCCTTAAAACTGGTAGGAATGGATACGATTGATGACGTTGATAAATAGTGGTGAATGTTGGCCTAATTTACTATCATCATGCATCTAAACGAATCATCAAGAAAAAGAATACTTCCTATTACTACACTCATAGGAAGCTTCCTAATCTTTGCTACCAAACAGTTTCTGCCCAAATAAGGAAGAAAAGTTATGGACGTGATTCGGAAGGAAACAAACGTTATCAAGATTAATTAATTTAGATTTGATCTTTAGAGATTGATTGTGATTGATTTTTTTACATAAAAACATTACTAAATAATTTGCGTCAGTATGGAAAGTTCTGATCCGTTCAGTTTTTTCGTTGTGTGAGAGGGTGAAGTGAAAATAAACCGATGAAGTGGGGGAGGCGACGAAAAAAATCTACAACGGTTAACCTACGAAAAAAAACCGGACGAAAGTGGTGGGACGAAAAAAAACCTGGAAGCGAGACTACCAACTGCTCCATTAGGAGTAGAGATGTCTCAGTTGGTAGGTCGCGTTTCGGGTTTTATTTTCGTCCCACCTCACCCGGTCTTTTTTGGTACTTCTTTGGTACTTCCTCCCACCTCCCACCCGTTTTATTTCGCTGTTTTTTTCGTCCCTCCCCTATCCCACCGGTTTAGTTTCGCGTCACCCTCTCACACAACGAAAAAAATCTTAACGGATCATAACTTTCCATGCTGGTGCAAGTTATTTTTAGTAATGTCTTTATGTGAAAGAATCAATCACGATCAATCTCTATATATCAAATCTAAATTAATTAACCTTACCTTAAATTGCTCAATCACATTAAATAGGAAACAAAATAACCGATTTTAAGAAAATATCTACTCTTAATAGAGGGTATTACATACCAAACATAGGTACGTCATTATTACATACCAAACATAATGTCTCAGTTGGTTTTTATTCGTCCCACCTCCCACCACCCCCTCGTACTGGTTCTTTTTCTCTCCACTCTTTCCTTGCAAACCAATAATTTCCTAACATACAAAAGATCACGAATCTATCTTTTCTTACCCGAACCAATCGCGCCCTACATCAGTGCATTTCTTTATTAAGAAAACTAACACGGAAATCTTAACGCATTGCAAACAAATCCCATTATGGACCTAATTAATTTATTATGGAATCTATACGTGGTCGCATTGGTTCTTTTTCTCTCCACTTTTTCCTTGCTAACCACTAATTTCCTAACATACAAAATATCACGAATCTATCTTTCCTTACCCGAATCAATCGATCCCTACATCAGTGCATTTCTTTATTAAGAAAACTAACACGTAAATCTTAACGCATTGTAAAGAAATCCCGTTATGAACCTAATTAATTTATTATGGAATCTGTACGTGGTCGCATCTCTCCCCTCGTGAAAAAATCGCATCCATCTCCCGTTAAAAAGGAAAAGAGAACATGAACGATCAATCCCACACCCTGCATCTCAGTAGCAAAAAATCGCCCCCGCCTCTGCTACAGCGCCTCGCCATGTGCCCGGCTCGACCCATGCCTCGCCTGCATGGCTGGACGCCGCCATCTCCACCGCCACGTACAACAAAATGGTGGGCAGAACCATCCATTCAAATCGCACACCCCCACCCTCCTCCGCAATCCCTAGCCCCGCATCACCCTATCGCTTTCTCGCCTCTCTTTCCCCTCGATGTAGATGGTGCCGAGCGGCGGCCTCGAGCACCGGCAGTGCCGCCCTCTCTATATTCGCTGCGTCGAGAGATGGGCCGAGGCTATCGTCGGTTCGCCGCCCACGATTGGGCCGCCTTCGGTTGTCGCGCACCACCGGCTCCACCTAACGTGCCCGACCCTCTCCGCTTTCGACCTTCCGGTGACCACGCGCCTCCATCCATCATCCACAAGGCCACTCCCTGCACCCACCCTCCTAAATTCTCAATACCGGCGGACAATCACCGAAGATCCAAGTTGGCCCGATATCAATTTTCTTACATGCTTTCTTTATCAGTTGGTGATGGGAATGGGTTCCAATTTCTCTCTCTGACTGTGGATTCGCAGGTAAGAAGCGCTTCTACATGCATCCTCCTGTCGGTCCGTAAAGTACCAAGGTAAATGGTTGATGATGCATTTGTCTAGGATGATATATGTTGGCTCTGTTCCGGTTCATCCGAGCAGTTTGGTGACTAATTTACTGATAATTTAATTATATTAATTAAATGAGTCGGGTGTATCGTCGTGCATTTATCTTGCCAGTAATGTTCTGTGATGCTCTGATGCATTTTGGGAATTGTTTATCTTGTCTTCAGTGCAGAACATTTGTTTATTAATGCATGAGAAGAATCCTTGTTACTACCTTGAACCTGTTTTATAATCCATATTGTTATGCACTAGCGCGTGTGCGTGTGAAATAGATGGATTATGATCCCGTACCCAATAAGATGGATATGTGTGTGTGTTAGAGAGAGAGAGGGAGAGGGGGAGAGAGAGAGTGAGGAGGGAGGGAGAGAGTGTGTGTGAGAATTTGATGGTAAAAAGGTCGCCAATGTCACTTGATATGTATGAGAATATTAAATGTAATATTAACATAATTGATATTGAACTCTTAAACTTAATGTGGCCCCGTTGCAACGCACGGGTGTTCTTCTAGTATCTCTAAAGCATGAGTGAAATGTGTCATTAGTTGATTGACTCAAACTGATTGCATGTTTTAGACCAACAACTTAAAAATTAATCAATTAAGGTCATAAACTCATTAATATGATTAAATAAGGCCAAAACAGATCCATGAGGGGAAACTCAGGCCATGTGGGTGCCACGCCAGCCTTCCTTAGATCGCTCGTGGACTAATTATTTTTGAAGAGGGATCTATTTGCAAAGCGGCCGGTTTTCTCACACAAACCATGCTAATCTTGCATCTAGCTGAAACCATGCTAATACTTGGACTTATGGGAATTTATTTTCCTGCCAAAATAATTTATAAGCCTTAATGGAATATTCTCCTGTTTGATTTTTGAATTGATTCAAAAATCATCCACTTTAAAACCTTTGGGGAAATTTATTAGAGGGTCAAATCATTGTTTGGGGCTTTTTAGACATTTTCTTTATGCCTAATTAAATATTTAATTATTCACCCATTTGGGAAATATCAATTTATTCCCTAAGTTACTTTGCAGTTCAATTTAAATTCCAAAATAATTTTAGGGTTTCAAATAAATATTAGGGGTTTATAGATTTTATTCCTACCTAAAATATTTGACAAAATGTCACAATCATTTTGTGTGCTCAATTTCTGGTTTTATAAATAATCCCTAGATGACAATTTAGGATAAGGGCATCTCCATCGGAACCCGTAAATTTTCTCCCGC
>NC_057798.1:142542590-142575745 GCF_018294505.1 Triticum aestivum | reverse complement strand
ATGTACGCCAGTAAACTCAAATTCAAATGTACTCCAATCCACCACTACTAGGGAAAAGCCTATACACAGAATCTTACTAGCAGCGCTCTTCAAAATACCACGCTACTGCTACTTAGCAGCAGCGCGTGTCTACGAAATGCGCTGCTGACTTGGAAATAGCAGTAGCGCGTGTATCGCATACAGTGCTACTGCTATAGTTGCCATGACCTTGGCCCCCCCGCTAGCTATAGCAGTAGCGCACTTTACTGTAGAGCGCTACTGCTACTCAGGTTAGCTGTAGCGCGTTTTGGCAAACGCGCTACAACTATCCCTACCTTATCCCCACGCACACGACCGGCCCTCTCACTCACACTCTCACTCTCGCCCACGTCAACCGTCGTCGTGCGTCGCCGCCGCCGCCGCCTTCGTCCGTCCGCCGCCGAGGTACTCCCCTCCTTCCGTCCCTCCTCCATCCTCCTTGCACATCCTCCCTCCGCCTGCGGCCGCCCCTCCCTCCTCCGCCGCCGCCCTCCTCCCTCCGCCTGCGGCCGCCCCTCCTCCCTCCTCCGCCGGCAGCCCTCCTCCCACCTCCCTCGACCTTGCCGCCCCTAGCTACCTCTCCGTCGCCCCCACCCCCTGCCACTAGTTAGTACTAGATTTAGTAGTAGTAGATGTTAATTTAGGGTTAGATAGTACTAGATGTTGCTTAGTTAGTACTAGATTTTTAGTAGTAGTAGTGGTAGTTGAACTACTTTAGTTGTAGTTGAACTAGTTTAGTAAGTAAATTAATAAACTAGTTGAACTAGTTGAATTAACAAAACTAATCTATTTTTATTAAGATAATTAATATAACTAGTTGAACTACTTTATTTTTAGAAAGAACTAGTTTTTTTTCTATTTATAGTAAGTTTATATTTAGTAAGAACTAGTTGAACATGTCATGTTTGTTGTTAGTGATAACTTATATGGTTTCAGGTGACCCCCGTCGTCCCCGTCACCGACCCCCTCCGACATCCCCGCCGTCGTCCCAGTCACCGACCCCCTCCGACGTCGAGGTGAGACCAACCAAATATCCTTGTATATCTTGTGTTGTTGCTCAAATTGGATATGTGGTTGCCCAAGTGGCCGTTCATGTTCAGTTTACATCTCCGAGTGGCCTATGTTTTGCCGGAGTGTTGATTAATTTCCGTTCCGGCAAATTTCAGGCGCTCGATATGTCCTTTTTTAGCAAAGGTCATGCCGGATTTTGTCGTAAATTCTGGCATGACTTGTGCTAGAATATGTACAAGTTTAATCTTTGAATTATGATTGTAGGAAATGTCGTACTCGGACGACGACGGTCTCCCGGGGGAGTGTAGCTGGTGCCACGACAATCGAGGTATGCGCGACAGGTTCATTCGGCTGGACGAAGATCGGCGCTTCAGCATTAAGCTCGAGGAGACCTTCGATTGTGAAACGGTACGCAACAACGACAAGTGTTTTTTTCTCCATTAAGCATGACTTCAACTATTTCAACGTCTAATTTTCATATTTTACAATTCGACTAGCTTATCCCATGCCATGCAAGACGCTATGTCTTGGAGATGATGGATTTTGAAGACCATGAAAATTTCGAAACAAAGAAAATACACCTAAGGACCCATCATGATATGGATTTTGAAGTAAATCTGTGCAATGCTCAGATCATAACCCATTTTGGTTGCCAAAATTGGGAAGCACTTTGCAAAATGTATGGTTTTTATGAGGGTATGATTGTCACCATGGATCTTGGTGATCCTGACAGCGAGGAAGACAATATGGACATTTGGGTCTTTGTTGATACGCTTCCGATTGTACTGCTATGTGAGTTTCTCAAACATAGTTATTAACTAATTTATATTGTTTATTTCAAAATAGTTGATAGCTTATTTCCATTGGCAGCTTATTTTGATTCTTCAAAGACTGTGCGGAAGATGGTAGATAAAACCCACTACACCGAAGGCACCCAATTAACGTATAAGGAGAAAAATCATCTGATCGCATTTTGTACTCTTCTTGAGAATTACAATGACTATTATTGAACTCCTCCAAATTATGGTGAATACGTGCCACTAGTGCATGTGTTGAACAACGATAACTTCTCTGGAGATACCCTGGTAAGATCTTTTACTATTACGACATCCGTGCATTTTTTGCATACTTCTAAAACTAGTACATCATTGCTAACTACGAAGTTATTATTATGTTTTTCAACAGAAACTCCCGATGGATTGTGTGCCTCATCTGATGTCTCTGCATGGTCGCCTCTCAGTTCTGAACATACTGCCAGGTAAATCTACGAATCTCACCTGTGCATATCGGATTTCTAAAACCCGTGAACACATGATCATCAGAGAATGGAAGAAATGTATGGACATTCGCAAGGAGGTTCTTGGAAGTAACATTCAGCGAAAGGCAAGAATGGGAGACAGGCTAATCTCCATTCTCCATAATGGAGAGTCAGGGGCTATCTTGTTTTTTGTTATTTTACCTTAGAAAATGTAGTAGGTCTTAATCGAATGTAATAGGTCCTATGAGGTACAATATGTTTATTATGTGGTAATGTGTTAGAGTTGATAATGATGATCTTGAGGAGGTGTTATGTGATGTCAATGATGAAAACGATGATATTGAGGAGGTGTTATATGACAATGATGTATTATGATATGATGATGATGATGATATTATTATATCATTGGGTGAAAGAACCGCGGATTAGTTTCAAGTGGATGGACATCCACTTGAAACTAGTCCACGGTTCTTTCACCCCATGATGTAATAACTCATTATGATGTAAAAACAATCTCTAAATTCCTGTTGTATGAAAACTTGTGTAAAGGTGTATGAATACAACATGAAAAAGAAAAGAAATAAAATACTAAATAATAGTAGTAGCGCGGGTAAGGAGAAGCGCTACTACTAATTACCAGTAGCGATGTTCAAAAGAACCGCTGCTACTAAGTCAATTTAGCAGTAGCGTGGGTCAAGACGCGCTATTGCTAAGCATTAGCTGTAGCGCCTTATCAGTAGCGCTCCTGCCCGCGCTACTGATAGGCCCAAAACCCGCGCTGCTGCTAGGCTTTTCCCTAGTAGTGCACACAACACGCTGGATCACACCAGCGTCGGATTGCATGCCTGATCACAACCAAAAAGAGGCAAATGTGCTTAATTTTTACATGCCTGGATCCAAAATAACATCAGTCCGGCAGTCCGTGCATTTATGGGGACCGACAATCCCAGGTAGTTGTTCCCCAATCAAGGAGGTGTCGCCGCTACTGCATGGGAGGCCTCCGCCCCCACGTCCGCCTCCGCTTCCGCCGCGTCCTCATAGTCCGTCGGCGCCAACTCTTTCTGCCGCTGCAACATTTGGTAGCGGACAGATTGCATGATCATTCTTGTGTCGGCATCCAAAGATTCGACATGCAAGGTCAACATCTTGGTGTCCTCCGCATTGGCGGCGATCTTCACTCTCTTTTCCTCGAGCGCGACCTTCCTCTCTTTGATCATGGTCCTCCTCTCTTCGAGCTTGCGCTTCTTGTCCGTCACCTCCATCAATAGTTTGAACCTCTTCGCCTTCTCCTCCTCCTTGATGTCCGAGCGCCTCATGCATGCCTTCTCCTTCACCAAGATGTCCTCGAACCTCTCCGTCAGCTTGGCCGCCGCACCTTCTCGCTTCGCCCTCTCCTCCTCCCACTTCTTCCCCTCTAAATTTCTGCTAACCTTCTTCGGCGGTTCTTGGGTTGGGTCGGTAGGGTCACCGGTTTCTTCCTCGTTGGCCTGGGCGAGGGTCTTGGTAATGAAAAGGTTCCACTTCGGTTGCCCATTCAACTTCAACCAACAATGCATGACGATGAAGGGCTTCTTCTCCAACTTCTTGTACACCACACAAGCACGAGTAGGCTACAAAGTGGAACAATGTCAACAATGCAAATCCGTCTAGTGAGAAACAAAACAATATATCCCTGACTAGTGATCAAAAAAACTAAAGCATATACGGCTAGTGATCAACTTACTTGCTCGGTGATTTGTGCAGTGCTAGGCCACCATGCGATGAGATGCTTCAAGTGCCCGCAATACTTGGATACGGCCTCTTGGATAACCATCGATGGTTGAGGGACTTCCAATCACGGTTGCAGATTGATGACCCACAAGTGTAGGGGATCTATCGTAGTCCTTTCGATAAGTAAGAGTGTCGAACCCAACAAGGAGCCGAAGAAAATGATAAGCGGTTTTCGGTAAGGTTTTCTCTGCAAGCACTGAAATAATAGGTAATTGATAGTTTTGTGATAAGATAAATAGTAACGAGTAACAAGTAAATAAAGTAAATAAAGTGCAGCAAGGTGGACCAATCCTTTATGTAGCAAAGGATAAGCCTGGACAATTTCTAATAATGAGAAAGGAGCTCCCGAGGACACATGGGAATTATCGTCAAGCTAGTTTTCATCACGTTCATATGATTCGCGTTCGGTACTTTGATAATTTGATATGTGGGTGGACCGGCGCTTGGGTACTGCCATTACTTGGACAAGCATCCCACTTATGATTAACCCCTATTGCAAGCGTCCGCAACTACAAAAGAAGTATTAAGGTAAACCTAACCACAACATTAGACATATGGATCCATATCAGCCCCTAACGAAGCAACGCATAAACTAGGGTTTAAGCTTCTGTCACTCTAGCAACCCATCATCTACTTATTACTTCCCCATGCCTTCCTCTAGGCCCAAATAATGGTGAAGGGTCATGTAGTCGACATTCACATAACACCACTAGAGGAAAAGACAACATACATCTCATCAAAATATTGAACGAATACCAAATTCACATGACTACTAATAGCAAGACTTCACCCATGTCCTCAGGAACAAACGTAACTACTCACAAAGCATATTCATGTTCATAATCAAAGGGGTAATAATATGCATAAAGGATCTGAACATATGATCTTCCACCAAGTAAACCAATCAACATCAACTACAAGGAGTAATCAACACTACTAGCAACCCACAGGTACCAATTTGTGGTTTTGATACAAGATTGGATACAAGAGATGAACCAGGGTTTTGAGAGGAGATGGTGCTGGTGAAGATGTTGATGGAGATTGACCCCCTCCCGATGAGAGGATCTTGGTGATGACGTTGGTGATGATTTCCCCCTCCCGGAAGGAAGTGTCCCCGGCAGAACAGCTCCGCCGGAGCCCTAGATTGATTCCGCCAAGGTTCCACCTCGTGGCGGCAGAGTTTCGTCCCGTAAGCTTGCCCACGAATTTTTCCAGGGTAAAAGCTCTCATATAGCAGAAGATGGACACCGGAGGCCCACCAGGGGGCCCAAGAGATAGGGGGCGTGCCCAGTAGGGGGGCGCCCTCCACTCTCCTGGACAGGATGTGGGCCCCCTGGTGTATTTCTTTCACTCAATAAATCTTATAAATTCCAAAAACATGTTTCATGGAGTTTTAGGATTTTTGGAGCAGTGCAGAATAGGTTTCCAATGTTTGCTCCTTTTCCAGCCAGAATTCCAGCTGCCGGCATTTCCCCTCTTCATGATAAACCTTGTAAAATAAGAGAGAATAGCCATAAGTATTGAGATATAATGTGTAAGAACAGCCCATAATGCAATAAATATTGATATAAGAGCATGATGCAAAATGGACGTATCAACTCCCCCAAGCTTAGACCTCTCTTGTCCTCAAGCGGAAGCCGATATCAAAAAATATGTCCACATGTTTAGAGATAGAGGTGTCGATAAAAATAAAATACAGACATGAGGGCATCATGATCATTCTTATAACAACAACATATGTAGATTTTATCATATGATTTCTTATGCTCAAGTAACAATCAATTCACAATGTCAAGTATGGTTCAAAAACTTCATTGAGAACTAACAAACTATAATCTTAGTCATTAAAGCAATTGCAATTTATCATAACATCAGAAAGAGTCAACAAAAGAGCTTTTCAGCAAATTCACATACTCAACTATCTTGTAGTCTTCTATAATTGCTAACACCCATTCATTACTTGTGGTTATGGAGTTTCAGCCGGACACTAAGAAAGATAGGGGCTTATTGTGTTGCCTCCCAACGTATTCACCTTTAGGTGATGTCAACAATAATAGCCCATGCTAACTTACATCCAATTGGATATATATATCATGATCTTTCAAACACAAGGAACTTGCCAAAGGATAAAATGAAAAAAAGGAAAGGTGTGGATCACCTTGACTCAAGCATAAAGTAAAAATATAAAGTAGAAGATAGGCCCTTCGTGGAGGGAAGCAGAGGTTGTCATGTGCATTTAGGGTTGATGCACAAAATCTTAATGCAAAAGAACGTCACTTTATATTGCCCCTTGTATGTGGACCTTTATTATGCAGTCCGTCGCTTTTATTACTTCCACAACAAGATCGTACAAAGCTTATTTTCTCTGCACTAATAAGTCACACATATTTAGATAGCAATTTTTATTCATTGCAGCATGACAACTTACTTGAAGGATCTTACTCGATCCATAGGTAGGTATGGTGGACTCTCATGACAAAACTGGGTTTAAGGATATTTGGAAGCACAAGTAGAATCTCTACTTGGTGCAAGGAATTTGGCTAGCATGAGGGGGAAAGGCAAGCTCAACATGTTTGGAAGGTCAATGGAAATATACTTTAACTGAGATGCGCGAAAACATAAACCATTACATTGTCTTCCTTGTCCAACGTCAACTCTTTTAGCATGTCATACTTAATGAGTACTCCCAATTATAAAAGGTGTCCAAGATAATATATTTCTATGTGAACCCCTCTTTCCTTATCACTTCCTATTAATTGCAACGATGACCAAAACTACGTTCATCAACTCTCAACAATTTTTATGCCTCATACTTTCTATGTGTGAAGTTATCACTATCCATAAGATCAATATGAACTCTTTTATTCTTTCTACTTTCTCAAGATCATAGCAACATAGCAAAGCCCTTGACTCAACACTAATCTTTATTATAGATAGCTCACGGACTCGATTACAAAAAGAGATCACAATGCAAAACTCAAAACTACTTGATATCAAAACTTCAATCTACTAGATCAAGATACTACTAAAAGGATCGAACTAAATAAAAAAGGTAAAGATAGGAGTGTGATGGTGATACGATACCGGGGCACCTCCTCCAAGCTTGGCAGTTGCCAAGGGGAGTGCCCATACCCATGTGATTATTTCTCCTTCTTCACGATTGGTATTAAGATTTTCTTGGCGATGATTCCCTTCAGGATACGGTTCTCCTCCTCGAGCTTGTTGACTTGTTGTTTGAGGTCCATAATTTCTTTACGAAGCTTGCCTGTAACGGCCAAAGCTCCCTTTACCCAAGGATGCTGCATAACTTCTGGAGAACAAGTAAAGCTCTTTTTCATATTTTCATAAGAGAGAAATCTAAAGTTGGAAGGGATAACCGAAGCTGGAGTTGCCAGGCTAGGTAGCTCCCCCGTCATAAATTCTGCTTGGAGGCGAGAGGTAACTTCTTGATCTTCTTCCATGGCATTTATCCTTTTCAAATCAGCCTCCATCTCATCCTCCGTTGATGGTCCAAAGTAATAAGCATCGCTATTGGCTCCTGAACCTGGTGTTGGGTGAGACACCCGGCTCTCCCCGACTGACTCCTGAGAAGACATCTTGCTCTAAATCTGAAACAGAAACAACTCGAAACGAAAGCAGAGGATATTTGCGTGATACGATGGTCAAAACCTTCGGGAATATATATAATGAATTTTTACCGACCAAAATACGTAATGTGCAAGAAAAGTCCGGGAGGCACACGAGGTGCCCATGAGACAGGGGGGCGCGCCCAGTAGGGGGGGCGCCCTCCACTCTCGTGGAGGCCTTGTGTCCCTTTCGGACTACTTCTTTCTTACGAAAATTCTTAAATATTCCAAAACTGATAAAAATTGCCATTGGAGTTGTTTTGGAGTCGGTTTACTTACCATACCACATACCTATTCCTTTTCGGAGTCTGGAACGTTCTGGAAAGTGTCCCTTATGTATTCCTATGGGGTTACGGTTTCAATAATATTAGTTTCAACATTGATAGGATTACCTGAAATATAATGTTTAATTCTTTGTCCGTTTACCACCCTCGGACTTGTGCCTTCGAAGTTGTTGATTTTTATGGCACTAGAACGATAGACCTCCTCGATAACGTAGGGACCTTCCCATTTTGAGAGAAGTTTTCCTGCAAAAAATCTTAAACGAGAGTTGAATAATAACACATAATCTCCTACGTTAAACTCAGGCTTTTGTATCCTTTTGTCATGCCAGCGTTTGACTTTTTCTTTGAATAGCTTGGCATTCTCATAGGCTCGAGTTCTCCATTCATCAAGTGAGCTAATATCAAACAACCTCTTCTCAGCGGCAAGTTTGAAGTCATAGTTGAGCTCTTTAATAGCCCAATATGCTTTATGTTCAAGTTCAAGAGGTAAATGACACGCTTTTCCATAAACCACCTTATATGGAGACATACCCATAGGATTTTTGTATGCAGTTCTATAGGCCCATAATGCATCATCAACTTTTTTGGACCAATTCTTTCTAGATCTACTCATAGTCTTTTGCAAAATTAATTTGAGCTCTCTATTGCTCAACTCTACTTGACCACTAGACTGCGGATGATAAGGAGATGCGATTCTATGATTAACATCATACTTAGCAAGCATCTTACGGAAAGCACCATGAATAAAATGTGAACCACCATCAGTCATAAGATATCTAGGGACTCCAAACCTCGGAAAAAATAACTTATTTAAGCATTTTAATAGAAGTGTTATGATCAGCACTACTAGTTGGAATAGCTTCTACCCACTTAGTAACGTGATCAACAACAACTAAAATATGTGTATAACCATTAGAGGCAGGAAAAGGTCCCATATAATCAAAGCCCCAAACATCAAACGGTTCAATAACAAGAGAATAATTCATAGGCATTTCTTGACATTTACTATTGTTACCTATTCTTTGACATTCATCACAAGATAAGACAAACTTACGAGCATCTTTGAAGAGAGTAGGCCAATAAAAACCAGATTGTAGTACCTTGTGTACAGTTCTATCTCCAGCGTGGTGTCCTCCATAGGATTCAGAGTGACACTTGCGTAGGATCTGTTCCTGTTCATGCTCAGGCACACAACATCTAATAACACCATCTACTCCTTCTTTATAAAGGTGTGGGTCATCCAAGAAGTAATGTCTTAAATCATAAAAGAAATTTTTCTTTTGCTGGTATGTGAAACTAGGCGGTATAAATTTAGAAACAATGTAATTAGCATAATCAGCATACCAAGGAGCAGTACGAGAAGCATTAACGACCGCTAATTGTTCATTAGGAAAGCTATCATCAATAGGCAGTGGGTCATCAAGAACATTCTCTAACCTAGACAAGTTGTCTGCAACGGGGTTCTTAGCTCCCTTTCTATCAATAATATGCAAATCAAGTTCTTGGAGCAAGAGAACCCATCTAATGAGTCTAGGCTTAGCATCTTTATTTTCCATAAGATATTTGATAGCAGCATGATCGGTGTGAATAGTAACTTTGGAATCAACAATATAAGGTCTAAACTTATCACATGCAAACACAACTGCTAAGAACTCTTTTTCAGTAGTAGCATAATTTCTCTGGGCAGTATCAAGAGTCTTACTGGCATACTGGATAACATTCAATTTCTTATCGACTCTTTGCCTAGAACAGCACCTATAGCATAATCACTAGCATCACACATAATTTCAAAAGGTAAATTCCAATCAGGTGGCTGAACAATGGGTGCAGTGATCAAAGCTTTCTTAAGTATTTCAAATGCTTCTAGACAATCATTATCAAAGACAAAAGGAATATCTTTTTGCAATAAATTAGTCAGAGGCCTAGAGATTTTAGAAAAGTCCTTAATGAACCTCCTATAAAAACCGGCATGACCAAGGAAACTTCTTATACCTTTTATGTCCTTGGGACACGGCATCTTTTCAGTAGCATCAACTTTGGCTTTATCAACTTCAATACCTCTCTCGGAGATCTTATGTCCCAAGACAATGCCTTCATTAACCATAAAGTGACACTTTTCCCAATTCAGGACGAGACTAGTGTCTTCGCATCTCTACAAAACTCAATCAAGGTTGCTCAAACAATCATCAAAAGAGGATCCATAAACAGAAAACTCATCCATGAATACCTCACAAATCTTTTCACAAAAATCAGAGAATATAGCCATCATGCATCTTTGAAGGTAGCAGGTGCATTACATAAACCAAAAGGCATACGTCTATAAGCAAAAGTACCAAAAGGGCAAGTAAAAGTAGTTTTAGATTGATCCTTCGCTGACACAGGTATTTGAGAGAAACCAGAATAACCATCTAGAAAGCAGAAGTGTGTATGTTTGGATAGTCTTTCTAGCATTTGATCAATAAAAGGTAAAGGGTAATGATCTTTCTTAGTAGCTTTATTTAACTTACGGAAATCAATTACCATCCTATAACCTGTAATAATTCTTTGCGGGATCAATTCATCTTTATCATTAGGAACAACGGTAATACCTCCCTTTTTAGGAACACAATGGACAGGGCTTACCCATTCACTATCAGCAACGGGATAAATAATACCTGCCTCAAGGACCTTTAGTATCTCCTTTCTTACCACTTCTTTCATCTTGGGATTGAATCGTCGTTGAGGATTTCTAACTGGTTTGGCATCTTTTTCCACTATAATTTTGTGTTGGCATAATGTGGGACTAATGCCCTTGAGATCATCCAGAGTATATCCAATAGCTGCTCGGTGCTTCTTCAGAGTTTTCAATAATCTTTCTTCTTCTTTCTCTGAAAGGTTAGCACTAATAATAACAGGATATATTTCTTTTTCATCAAGATAAGCATACTTAAGATTATCAGGTAATGGTTTGAGTTCAAACACGGGATCACCCTTGGGTGGAGGGGGATCCCCAAGAATTTCAACGGGAAGGTTATGTTTCAGCATATGTTCCTGTTTAAGGAACACTTCATCTATTTCCCTTCTTTCCTTCATAAACATCTCGTTTTCATGGTCTAGCAAATATTGTTCTAATGGATCAGTAGGAGGCACAACAATGGAAGAAAGACCAATAATCTCATCCTTACTAGGTGGTTCCCTATCACGAGGTTGTCTATGAAACTTAGCAAAATTAAACTCATGAGACATACCATCTATGCCAACGGTGACAGTATCTTTTTCACAATCAATCTTAGCACTAGCTGTATTCAAGAAGGGTCTACCGAAAATAATGGGACAAAAATCATCTTGTGGGGAACCAAGAACAAGAAAATCAGCAGGGTATTTAACCTTCCCACACAAGACTTCAACATCTCTAACAATCCCAAAGGGTTTAATGGTATCCCTATTAGCAAGCTTAATAGTAACATCAATGTCTTCTAATTCAATGGGTGCAATGTCATGCATAATTTCTTGATATAAGGTATAAGGTATTGCACTAGCACTAGCACCCATATCACATAAGCCATGATAACAATGATCTCCTATTTTAACAGAAATAAAAGGCATGCCTACGACAGGTCTATGTATCTTAGTATCTGGTCTAGCAATATTAGCAGTCTCACCACAGAAATAAATAACATGCCCATCTAAATCATCATCCAAGAGATCTTTAACCATAACAACACTAGGTTCAACATTAGTTTGCTCAGGAGGTGTATAAGTCCTAGTATTACTCTTACGAACAACAGTCGAAGCCTTGGCATGATCTTTTATCCTAACAGGAAATGGGGGTTTCTCAACATAAATAGTAGGAACAATAGGATCACTATAGGTGATAGTCTTTTCTTCAACTGTAATAGGTGCAACTACTTTCACTTAAACAGGAGGATTATATTTAAACCACTTCTCTTTAGGGAGATCAACGTGAGTAGCAAAAGATTCACAGAAAGAAGCTACTATCTTAGAGTCAAGTCCATACTTAGCGCTAAATCCACGAAAAGCATCGGTATCCATAAAAGATTTAACACAATCGAGCTTAGGTGTCATACCTGACTCCTTACCATCGTCGGAACCCCAATCTTCAGAGTTGCGTTTAATTCTTTCCAATAAGTCCCATTTGAAATCAATAGTCTTCAGCATATAAGAACCAACACAAGAAGTATCGAGCAGGTTGCGATTATCAAGAGAAAGCTGAGCATAAAAGTTTTGAATAATCATTTCCAGAGAGAGCTCATGATTGGGGCATGAATATAACATTGACTTAAGCCTCCCCCAAGCTTGAGAGATGCTTTCTCCTTCGCGAGGCTAGAAATTATATATGTAATTACGATCACGATGAACAAGATGCATAGGATAGAACTTCTGGTGAAATTCCAACTTCAATCGCTTATAATTCCAAGATCTTGTATCATCACATAGCCTATACCATGTCAATGCATCTCCCTTCAAAGATAAAGGGAAGACCTTCCTTTGACAACATCATCGGGAATACCTGCAAGCTTAAATAATCCACAAACTTCATCCACAAAGATAAGGTGTAAATCGGGATGCAATGTTCCATCTCATGCAAATGGATTAGCTAGCAGTTTCTCTATCATACCCGAAGGAATCTCAAAATAAATATTTTCATAAAGTTCAGTAGGTTGAGGAGCAACTCTTTGATCTTCTAGTCGGGGTGAAGATACCCCGAACAAGCCCCTCAAAGGATTAGTTTCCATAGTGACAAGTAACAGAAAATTTCAGCACACTATATAAATGTTTCCTTACCAAGTTCCACTCACCAAAAGCGCTACACTCCCCGGCAACGGCGCCAGAAAAGAGTCTTGATGACCCACAAGTGTAGGGGATCTATCGTAGTCCTTTCGATAAGTAAGAGTGTCGAACCCAACGAGGAGCATAAGGAAATGATAAGCGGTTTTCGGTAAGGTTTTCTCTGCAAGCACTGAAATAATAGGTAATAGATAGTTTTGTGATAAGATAAATAGTAACGAGTAACAAGTAAATAAAGTAAATAAAGTGCAGCAAGGTGGCCCAATCCTTCATGTAGCAAAGGATAAGCCTGGACAATTTCTAATAATGACAAAGGAGCTCCCGAGGACACAGGGGAATTATCGTCAAGCTAGTTTTCATCACGTTCATATGATCCGCGTTCGGTACTTTGATAATTTGATATGAGGGTGGACCGGCGCTTGGGTACTGCCCTTACTTTTACAAGCATCCCACTTATGATTAACCCTTATTGCAAGCGTCCGCAACTACAAAAGAAGTATTAAGGTAAACCTAACCACAACATTAGACATATGTATCCATATCAGCCCCTAACGAAGCAACGCATAAACTAGGGTTTAAGCTTCTGTCACTCTAGCAACCCATCATCTACTTATTACGTCCCCATGCCTTCCTCTAGGACCAAATAATGGTGAAGTGTCATGTAGTTGACGTTCACATAACACCACTAGAGGTAAAGACAACATACATCTCATCAAAATATCGAACGAATACCAAATTCACATGACTACTAATAGCAAGACTTCGCCCATGTCCTCAGGAACAAATGTAACTACTCACAAAGCATATTCATGTTCATAATCAGAGGGGTAATAATATGCATAAAGGATCTGAACATATGATTTTCCACCAAGTAAACCAATTAGCATCAACTACAAGGAGTAATCAACACTACTAGCAACCCACAGGTACCAATTTGTGGTTTTGATACAAGATTGGATACAAGAGATGAACTAGGGTTTTGAGAGGAGATGGTGCTAGTGAAGATGTTGATGGAGATTGACTCCCTCCCGATGAGAGGATCGTTGGTGATGATTTCCCCCTCCCGGAGGGAAGTGTCCCCGGCAGAACAGCTTCGCCGGCGCCCTAGATTGATTCCGCCAAGGTTCCGCCTCGTGGCGGCGGAGTTTCATCCAGTAAGCTTGCCCATGAATTTTTCCAGGGTAAAAGCTCTCATATAGCAGAAGATGGACACCGGAGGCCCACCAGGGGGCCCAGGAGATAGGGGGCGCGCCAAGTAGGGGGGGCTCGCCCTCCACTCTTCTGGACAGGGTGTGGGCCCCTTGGTGTATTTCTTTCGCTCAATAATTCTTATAAATTCCAAAAACATGTTTCGTGGAGTTTCGGGATTTTTGGAGCAATCCAGAATAGGTTTCCAATGTTTGCTCCTTTTCCAGCCAGAATTCCAGCTGCCGACATTCCCCCTCTTCATGATAAACCTTGTAAAATAAAACAGAATAGCCATAAGTATTGAGATATAATGTGTAAGAACAGCCCATAATGCAATAAATATTGATATAAGAGCATGATGCAAAATGGACGTATCACAGATGACCGAGCCAGAGTAGGGCGTGAAATGCTTGTGTTCATGGAACCATATGTGAATGTTCCTCCAAAAGGTTGTGCCCTTTTGCTCCATGTCATGGATCAGATCAATGCTAGTGGCCGACCATGCATCACACACCAACAGCTCGTCCTCCCGCATGTTGAAGCTTTCTCCTCTATCCTTCTTCTTCGGATCGCCGGCTGTATCGTCCGAATCATCGTCGTTGCTGTCCTCCTCCTCCCCCTTAGGATACTGCTCTCCGTTGGCCTAATACTGTTGTTGTTGTGTGCCATCACCGGTCTGGGTGTAGGAATGTTGTGTGGTCGTCTGGATGTAGGACTGCTCATGCTGGTAGTTGACGGACTGGGTGGGATCCGAGTCTTCCACATGCCCGTCCTCATATCCCCGTACCCCCTTGCCATCATCATGGATGATGTCGAGCATCTCCCTGTCAGCGTCATACATCGGCTCCCCCGATCTAGGCATTGCAGCGAACAGCGTGCGGGCACCCATCTGCTCCCGGGCCGCGGTCCTCGCCTAGACGAGCTGCAGCAAAGAATACTCAAAGAAGAGCGGTGCCGCTTTAACGTCCATGATGTACGGGACCGTACCGGCAGGGGTTCCGTGTTGCTTGGTGGGGTAGTAGTGATACGTCTCCTGTGTATCTATAATTTTTTTATTGTTCCATGCTATTATATTATCCATCTTGGATTTTTTATATGCATTTATATGCTATTTTACATTATTTTTGGGACTAACCAATTAACCTAGAGCCCAGTGCCAGTTTCTGTTTCTTCCTTGTTTTTGAGTTTTGCAGAAAAGGAATATCAAACGGAGTCCAAACGAGCTGAAAATTTAAGATGATTTTTTATGGACCAGAAGAAGCCCCCGAAGCACAAGAGTTGGGCCAGAAGAGTCCCAAGTCAACGACAAGGGTGGAGGGTGCGCCCCCTGCCTTGTCGCTGACTCGTGGACCCCAATGACGTGAAACCAACGCCAAAAATTCCTATAAATCTAGAACCCCCCCCAAAAATAAACCTAGATCGGGAGTTCCACCGCCGCAAGCCTCTGTAGCCATGAAAAACTAATCTGGAGCCCGTTCCGGCACCCTGCCGGAGGGGGAAACCATCACCGGTGGCCATCTTCATCATCCCGGCGGTCTCCATGACGAGGAGGGAATAGTTCACCCTCGGGGCTGAGGGTATGTACCAGTAGCTATGTGTTTGATCTCTCTCTCTCCCTCTCTCTCTCTCTCGTGTTCTTGATTTGGCACGATCTTGATGTACCACGAGATTTGTTATTATAGTTGGATCATATGGTGTTTCTCCCCCTCTACCTTCTTGTGATGAATTGAGTCTTTCTCTTTGAGGTTTTGTTATGTTGGATTGAGTATTGGATTTGAGAACACTTGATGTATGTCTTGCGATGGGATATCTATGGTGACAATGGGGTGTTCTATTGATTCACTTGATGTATGTTTTGGTACTCAACTCGCGGATTCCCGAGGTGACATTGGGGTAATCTATGCATAGGGGTTGATGCATGTTTTCATCCTACGTTCTCCGATAGAAACTTTGGAGTGATTCTTTGTTGCATGTTGAGGGATTGTTATGTGATCCAATTATGCTATCATTGTTGAGAGAACTTGCAATAGTGAAAGTATGAACCCTAGGCCTTGTTTTCAAGCATTGTAATACCGCTTTTGCTCACTTTTGTTACTAGTTACCTTGCTATTTTTATATTTTCAGATTATAAAAACCTATATCTACCATCCATATTACACTTGTATTACATCTCTTCGCCGAACTAGTGCACCTATACAATTTACCATTATATTGGGTGTGTTGGGAACACAAGAGACTCTTTGTTATTTGGTTGCAGGGTTGTTTGAGAGAGACCATTCATCCTACAACTCCCACGTATTGATAAACGTTAGGTCATCTATTTGAGAGAAATTTGCTAGGCCCAACACGAGTCTACAAGAAGAAGGTTGCATAGTAGACATCAAGTAGTACAGAGGCTTGTAAGACTCCGGCCATGGCGCTATCTATACTGTGGGCCCACCTATCTGGCAGCGGACACCATGGTTGCGCTGACCACCTCATCTGCGATGACCTCCATGCCCATCACAACCACTAGGCCCACCAGCAGCCAACCATTTCGTGAGCTTCTCTTCCTTTGTCGCGGGAAGACGTCCGAACATGGATAGCCTCTCAGCGTCTCGACATGAAGCCTTTCACTAAGCTCGATGACTATCTCCCTGACATGGATGGATGGCACGACATGATGGTGTGATTGTCGATATATGACAATGTGTCCGTTTAGTCCATACTTTCTTTTATGGCAAAACTTTGAGTTATGCACGGTGAAACTTTATTTGTGATGTAATTAAACCGTCCTCCTCCTCGACTAGCGAAAATCACTCTAGTTAGGTCATTTTGGGTACGATGAACTTTGTTATTTATGCTTATGATATGTTGTTTCTATTTTTGCCAAGTCTGTCTCTTTCTGTTGCTCAACTATATATGTTGCATATCATCGAATCATGTGACGATGCAGGTGCATAGATCATAGATGGCGAAGAAGTGCTACGCCAGGAGTATATATACGACAAGTGGCCGGAGTGTCAGGCCCAGGTGTACCGGTTTTCGGTTTCCGAGCGACACGCAGTACTTAGTTTAGGTTCACGCTAATGCGAGAGAGGGATATGAACTCATGTACTCAAAGTGATAGCTATTCTCGCATATATCATTGTTTAGATGGATGACGATGTATTTGCAAGTAATCGAGACTTGTATCGCTATTTTCGAGATTGATGACGAGAGACCACTTTGTGTTGGATGATGATTATGATGATGACATGATTTGATGAGACTAATTGTATGTATATGCATTGATTACATTTGTATGTGATGATATGCTAAAGATTATTGTATAAAGCCTATTCAAATACAAAACAAATAAAAAACAAATATGCAGGAAAAAAACTAATAAAACTAGTAGTAGCGAGGGGGGGGGGGAGATTTAGCAGTAGCGCCGACTTACCAGTAGCGCTTCCTGCTGAAAAGCGCTGCAGATAATATTAGTAGCGCCCTTTTCCAAAGAGCGCTACATCTATTCATCAGTAGCATTAGCGTGGGTCAACAGGCGCTACTGCTATACGTTAGCTGTAGCGCCTTATTAGTAGCGCCGGTACCCGCGCTACTGAGAGGGCCAAAACCCGCGCTGCTGCTAGGCTTTTCCCTAGTAGTGTTGCTTTGACATGACGAGTTTGCCGCATCGCCGAGCTGACCTTTCGGGCGAGCGTGATGCTCGGATCCTCTAGCACCTCTGCCGGCTCCATCTCTAACAAGTTGTCCGACGGTTCCATGTGTCGGCAGTGGAAGGAAGGAGAGGATGGGAGAAAAGAGCATGAATTGGGAGAAAAGCGGCGGGGAATGGAAGAAGAGAATGGGGGATTTTTGCGTGGAAATAGTGCATGATGCTACAAAAGCGCGGGCTCCGTCTTCCTTTTGGGTGGGCCATTGGGGTAGAGAGTGATGTTTCGCCTGTCCGGACTCCTGCAAATCCCCCCACACATTTGTCTCCGGTTTGCGGGAGAAAACCCGTCTGGACCGTGCCGCAGACCGATATAGGATCGCGCTGGATGGTTTCCCTGGTCCAGACAGCACAATCGAGATGGTTGTGGGAGGTTTGCGGACCGGTGTTGGAGATGCCATAAATAATTCTACTTGAGCCTCATTTTCAATCAAATCAAAAAACTTCTATCTACATTCTAGCTAATAACAAACAATCACGATCCATTTTTGAAAAGTTTATTTCCCTATGATTTTTCTAACGTTCCATATTTGGGAAAAATATTGTGTTGGCCATTAAGCCGTGGTAAATTTTGTGCTGGTCACTGCTAATTGTGAGCTGCGTTGGGATTTCCCCGAAGAGGAGATGATGATGCAGTACAGTAGAGATAAGTATTTCCCTCGGTTAAGAACCAAGGTTATCAATTCAGTAGGAGAACCATGCAAGACCTCGTGAACAACACAAACAACTGTTCCTTTCAGTAGGAGAACCTCTTGTTTGTTATCCTTAATGGCAATAATACAAATACGTGTCTTGTTCCTTTATGTCACTGGGATATAGAGGACCGCAAGATTGAACACATCACAAATCACCTCTCTCATTGCAATATAAATCAATCTAGTTGGCCAAACCAAATGGATAAATTGGAGAAAAATACAAAGCTATTACAATCATGCATAAAAGAGTTCAGAGAAGACTCAAATAATATTCATAGATAATCTGATCATAAACCCACAATTCATCGGATCCCAAAAAACATACTGCAAAAGAAGATTACATTGAATAGATCTCCAAAAACATCGAGGAGAATATTGTATTGAAGATCAGTGAGAGAGAAGAAGCCATATAGCTATTAGCTATGGACCCGTAGACATGTGGTAAACTACTCACACATCATCAGAAGGGCAGCAAGGTTGATGTAGAGGCCCTCCGTGATTGATTCCACCTTCGGCAGAGTACCAATAAAGGCGTCTAGATGGGATCTCGCAAGAATAGAAGCTTGCAACGGCGGAAAAAGTATTTTGTGTGGCTCTCTGTTGGTTTCCCGATTTTAGAGAATTTATAGAGTTGGAATGAGGTCAACCGAAGGAATGAGGGTCCCACAAGGCACATGGGTGCGCCTACTCCCCTGGGCACGCCCATGTGGCTTCTAGCCTCCTCCCGAAGCTTATAGGGTCTCTTATGTCCATAAAAATCATCAAAAAGTTTCGTGGCATTTGGAATTCGTTTGGTACTGATTTCCTGGAAAAACAAAAAATAGGCAAAAAAACAGCAACTAACACTTCGTACTAAGTTAGTAGGTTAGTCCCCAAAAATTATATAGTGTTGCATATAATACATCCAAGATTGATATTTTAATAGCATATGACAATAAAAAATTGTAGATACATTGGAGACATATCAGCCACTTCTACAAGATCTCCCAAATTCTATTTTTGTTCCTGCTGCTTTGTGGTGCACTTGTTGTAGCAGCCCTACTTGAAGTACAAGTTTTTTAGTAGCTAACACAGCAGCCCGGTGGTGCCATTGTTGTAGAAGTTTCAGTTTTGCAATGCCTTTTCATTTACAATATGAATAATCTCTGGACTGGCTGGTCTTTACTTACATAGTGGACCCATTTAACAAAGCTTCTTGGTAGGTACATGTCTTGTTAAGAAGTGATTTTAACATATAAATGTAAGACAAAAAGAGAGGGGAGGTTTGGAGAGCATGGGACAGTTACTCTAAAAAAGGAAAGTAGTTTTGTACTTCCATTCCCTATTTTTCTTATTCTGTCATAATGCTTGTGGGTAATACACTGGAGTAGAATGTTGAGTTTCTGTGGGAGGTAATCAATGGGAAATGGAAAAAAGGGAACCTTTTCCATTTAGAAAATTTAAGTCCTTATTATAGTCATATGAAATATGAGATGTCCACCCCTATTGCCTCTAGTCTAGTATGTTTTGTGCTTCAAAAAATATAGTATGCTGGCTGTTATATTTGTAGAGAAGAGGTGATATGGAGGATTTTGTTGTCTCAAGAGAGGAGTAAGTGAAACTGTGGGCTTGGCTCTAACCTATTAATCTGATTTTGGTGGTTGTAGGGTTGTTTAGTTGCATCATAAGACATTGTTGTTGAATTGAAATAATTCGTACTACTGTGCATATTTTGATAATCCGGACTGCCTTCTCTTCACATGCATACTTGGTCCATTATACCAAAATGTACACGGACTTACATTTTCTCACACCTGCCCGATATTGGCGGAGAAGAATATGGAGGAGTTTTTGTCTCAAGAGATGAGTGAACGAAACCATGGGCTTGACTTTAACCTGCAATCTGCTATTGGGTCTAGATATATTAGTATCATTGGCATGGCTGTGTAATTACAAACATGGTTGAGTTATTCTGTTCTTCTGTTCCCTTCCTTTTGTTTTTTGTTTCTCATCCATAAGAAACTTATTAAAACTTGCAGGGTGCAATGCAGTCCCCATGGTGAGAACACGCCAATAGAAAAAAGAGGACAGAGTTCGGAACTGGAATAATAGGGTGTTTTGTTGCTACTGGAATTGAGATTGCTAAATACAGGCCAATACAAAGTGTGAGTGAATTATGGTGCCTTTGTGCCTTATGGAATTGAATTGGAATTGCTTGCATGAGTGAACTATGATGCAATATACCTTTTGGACCTCACATGTACTTGTATATGAGGTTGCATGATACATATATATGTTACTTTTTTTGAGCAAACTGCATCCTTTATTAAAAGTTCACACACATAGGGATACAGATGATTTCAGGCCTACTAGTAAGCCACACGTGGCGCCCAAGAGGCAGGGAGGCTGCTGCCTTCACCAAAGCATGAGCCTCCCCATTATTCTTCCTACTCTCATGGATGAATTTGATATCATTGAAAAGCCTTTTCTGGTGCTGAATGTCTTGCAAGATGGAGAAAAAACTGCAAGGAGAAACATTCTCTATCCGGTTAACGACTTCCAGGCAATCCAATGCCACGCAAACGGACTGAATGTGGAGATCACTCGCCAGGGAAAGTGCCTCGCTACACGCCTGAGCCTCCAAGATGGTTGGGTCCATTAGGCACACTGAGATGATCGCCGATGCCCTGATATAATTACCATGCGCGTCGTGGCATATCAAAACAGCAACCCCACTGTCTCCAATCTTAGAGAAGCCAGCATCTGTGTTCATTTTATAAGCATGCATTTCAGGTGGCAGCCACCCTGTATTGCTGGTAGGCCCCTCAACATGCACGCTAGTTGCATGCCGGTCCCTATCTCTTACATGCAAGTCCTTGGACCTCGCATGCAGGTCCCTCATGCGCGCGGCCTTCTCAGGAATCTGTTCGAGTTCTGCTATAAATTTATTGATGAAAACATGAGTGCTGAGAGGGCTCTGGAACTGATTATCGTGGATGGCCCGCCGTCTCGCCCACCATATCACCCACATCGTGACAAGCACTCGCGCCAACTCTGTCGTAGGTAAAGTATCCACCAGCCAAAACATCCAAAGCTTGGCGTCTTCCATCCAGTTGGAGATGACCGTCTCTGTTAGATCTTCATCCGCAAGAGCCCAGACGCAGCGTGCCATGTGGCAATCGAAAAGAGAATCGCGCCAAGAGTCCACCGCTGCGTGGCAAAGTGAGCATTCTGCAGAGTCCGTCATTTTCCTGTGCTTTCGGACGTCTCCCATGGGTATTGAGGTTCTAGCCAGCCGCCAAGCAAAAACACGAACCTTGGAGGGGACCGGAGCACCCCATAGTTTTGCCCAGGACCTGCTGTCCGATGTGCCATTGGAGTGGCCCTCATTGTGCTCGAGCCAGTCAGTCCTTTGCTGTTTGATTGAGGACATAAGCCGGTAGGCTGACCGCACCGTGAAGGTACCCTTGCGTTCATAATGCCATGACCAGAAGTCCTCGCGCACCTTGTTGCTGAGAGGAATATTCAGGATTGCCTCTATGTCCATCGCGTAGAAATGGTCATCCAAGATGGCCCTATTCCAAGAGTCTGTAACAGGGTTTATGAGATCGGAGACTAGTTTGGGAGGGTTTGTAGTTTTTGGACATACAGGTCATAGTTTGAAGTCCCTAGGAATCCAGTTATCAGTCCATATGTTTGTGTCATTGCCCGGACCAATTCTCTTGATTAAGCCAAGCTTGAGCGAGTCTCGGCCTTTAGTAATGGACCTCCACACTTGAGATGGATTTTTTCCCATCTTAGCCTCAAGGATTGTGGATGTAGGGTAATAAACAACCTTCAAAATCCGAGCACTGAGAGTGTTTGGCTCGGTAAGGAGCCTCCATGCTTGACGGGCCAGTAAAGCCAGGTTGAAGAGTTCGGTGTCTCTGAAGCCCATCCCTCCCATAGACTTAGGCTGTGACATAACTTCCCATGACACCCATGCTGTTTTCCATTCTCCATTCTTAGATCCCCACCAAAACTTCCTCAAAAGACCGTTGATATGCTGACATAAACCCCGTGGCAGTTTGAAGCATGCCATAGAGTAGGTGGGGATAGCTTGAGCTACGAATTTGATAAGTACCTCCTTTCCACCTGCAGACAGGGCCTTTTCCATCCAACCCTGCACATGCTTCCAAATCCTATCCTTCAAAAATTTAAAGGATCCTTCCTTGGCTCTCCCCGCATCAGCAGACAGCCCAAGATATCGATCAGATAACTGCTTATTTTGGACTTGTAGGGTTTCTTTGATTTCTTGTCGCAGAGACTTAGCACAGCCTTTGCTAAAGAAGATTGAGGACTTCTCCTTGTTTATACGCTGGCCAGAAGCACCGCAGTAACGTTGCAGGAGAGCATCAACTCGAGCTGCCATATCAGGTGTAGCATTAAAGAATAAGAGGCTATCATCTGCAAACAGTAAATGGTTTACCTTAGGAGCTCCTGTTACCACCGAAATACCCCGGACACTCTCCGCTGGGTTAGAAGATTTCAGTAAACAAGATAATCCCTCTGCCGCTAGCAGAAAGATGTAGGGGGATATCGGATCACCCTGCCTGAGTCCGCGTGATGGTGTGAACTCCTCCTGCTTCCCTCCATTGAAGATAACCGAGAAGGACACTGATGTAACACACCTCATTACAATCTTAGTGAAACGTGGGCTGATCCCAAGTTTTAGCATGACCTTCTCCAGATAATTCCATTCAATTCTATCATAAGCTTTCATCATATCAAGTTCAACGTGTAGAACCTGTTACTCTTCAACTTCCTTGTTTTCATGTAGTGCAAGCACTCATAGGCTGAGATAAAGTTGTCAGTGATCAGGCGCCCTAGCACAAATGATGACTGCTCCTCAGAGATGATGTCGGGGAGAATAAGCTTGAGCCGGTTAGCCAAAACCTTTGATGCGATCTTGAAGATCACATTGCAGAGGCTAATCGGTCGAAACTGTCCTAAATTTTTTGGACTTGCTATCTTGGGAATTAAAACTATGAACGTTTTGTTGATCTCCTCCGGGGAATCCTCTCCTTTCAGAACACGCAACACTATATCAGTTACCTTGTCACCACATAGATCCCAATGCCGCTGGAAAAAATGTGCAGGAAAGCCATCCGGTCCTGGTGCTTTTGTCGGGAACATCTGAAACAATGCAATTTTTATCTCTGATTTCGTATACTGAGCATCCAGAGAGTTATTCATGGCCTCATCAACTCGTGGTGGTATATGGGATAAAACCTCTTCAATACCCACAGTATTTTCGGATGCATACAGATTGCCATAAAAGTTAGAGGCCATAGTCGCCATCTCTTGCTCGTCCATGCAAACTGTTCCATCAACTCGCTGCATCTCGGTAATGCGGTTACGCGCTTTGCGGGCACTAGCCTTACGGTGGAAAAACTTTGTGTTATTGTCACCTTCGGCTAGCCACTGGACCCTAGCTCTCTGACGCCACATGATTTCTTCTCGGAGGCATAGCTCGACCATCCGAGCTTCAATGCTCTCCTCCTCCGCCGAGGGGCCTACCCGATCCTGCAGTGCACGCAGCTCACCAAGCCGAAGGCGCAGAGAATGCAATTCCGCCCGGACTGCACCAAACTTGTTCCGGCCCCATCTCTGTAGCACACCAGCGACGTTAGCAAGTTTCCCTGACAGTCCAGATACTGTTTGGGCTTTGCCCGAAGCATTCCACGCCTCAGCCAAGATATCCCCAAAGCTAGGTTCCCTTTCCCACATGCACTCGTACCGAAACTGTTTTTGCTTTTCCCAAACACTTGTCGCTACCAGCTCCGTCTCTAACAGTATGGGTCAGTGATCAGATTTTGCCGCAGTTAAGTGTTCAAGAGAAGCGAAAGGAAAGAGCGCCGACCAGTAGGCCGAACCCAAGGCTCGATCCAAACGTACTCAGCAAAAGTATCCACCAGCCACCTTCTTCTCCCATGTCCATTCCAAGCCACGGTATCCCAAATCAGCAAGTCCACAAACATCAACGGCCTCTCTGAAAGCCTCTATCTGAGCACTATCACGAGCATTTGGACCATGTTGCTCCTCAGGTCTCAGTATCTCGTTGAAGTCACCAATACATAGCCATGGGAGAGTACTTTCCCCTCTCAATCTCTTCATTGTGTTCCAAGTTTTATAACGAAGACTCCGGGTTGCTTCTCCATAGAAACAAGACAAACGCCATTGTTCCTTCCCCTGCTCTTGCACCCAAGCATCCACATGATACTCTGAATTTTTTTATTGCAACATCCACTGAATTCTTCCAAAAGATACATAGACCACCACTTCTACCATTGCTACCAACACCAAAACTGAAATCAAAACCGAATGAAAAGCGAAGACCTTCAATACGACTCTTCCGTAATTGAGTTTCAACTAAACAAAGGATAGACGGCGAACTAAGCTCCACAAGATCGTGGAATTCACGAACTATCGCGGGATCGCCTATCCCACGACAATTTCAACTTAGGATTTTCATTGGGCCTGGCCGTGCTCCGAGTTGGAGCCCGCCAATAATGCCATCTTCTCCTTTTCGTTCTTCAAAGGTGACCCTGCCTTCTTTGCTTTCTTTGCATCCCGAGGGGAGACATAAGGTGGAGGCAGCGGTGGGGCGTCCAGAGCAGCCCCGTCGACCATGCCGCTCCCATTGATTCGCCCCAGGCCGTCAATAGTTGGTGGATTAACCACCCTCTCCAAACTGAGTGCTAGGTTCAGATTCTTGCGAACTGTAGGTGTAACTTGAGCCTCATTCTCCCCCAGCCCTTGCTTCAGAGGACTTGTAACTTCTCCTTCTTCCATTCCCGTCTCTAGCCCGGCCTCTTCTGATGAGCGCTTGCATGGTGGCATTCTCTGGCGATAGGTCGAACCCCTGCTGCTCTTCCTCTTCCCCGCCCTTCGGTGCGACCCCCGCGTGAGGCACGATCGCTTTGCTGTTCCGGAGCTGTATCCCTCCTCTGAGCAAGCATCCAGCTTCCCCATTGCTTGTCCTTCTCTTCCCAGACCCCATCACCACATTCCTGATGATTGTGGCCCATGAACCCGCAGATTTTGCAAAAGTAGGGGATTTTCTCATACCTAACAAGAAGGAGGCGTCTTCCTTCGCCCTCAACATTCAGGGCCGTCACCCTTGTGAGAGGTTTATTCACCAGCACTCTTTCACGAACCCTAACGTAATCCCCCTCGTAGAAGAGACGGGGCGCAAGTTGGATTTCCTTCACTCGACCAATGCGGCGAGCTAGCTGATCCACCACTTCTGCTTTCCGATACAACTCTGGGATGTTGTGAATCTGAGCCCACACATACACTACAAAAAAATACACTTCCGTGATGATACGTGTTTGTCACAGTAGGTCGCGTTTTTTGTCATGCATGTACATCCATGACAAATTTATGACAGAATCAAGATAGTCATACCTGTGCTGTCGTAGAAGTGTTCCATGACATTACCAAAATTATCATCACGAAAGTGTCCACTTCCATGACGATAAATAGCGCGTCACAGAAGTGCTTTCGTCATGGGTGACCGACACGTGACATCCACCGTAACGGAACGCCGTTAAGCTATCGGGTCGGATTTTGGATCCGATAACCCGTTAACAGCCCCGTCCAATGGGAAATTTCCACGTGTAAAATTCTGATTGGCCGAAGGGAACACCTGTCAGCTCATCAGTGGGCTAGATGTCGCTCGTCCATTGGAGGAGACATGCCTATGGTACGTTGACATGTGGCTGGGCCCAACAGAGGCCCATATAGGTTAAAAAGGCCGGCCCAGTCAAAGGCCCGTAGAACTTAATCAGGTACTAGTAGGCCAACCCAATAACGGCCTGCTTAATAAAGGCCCATTTACAGCCCGAAACCAGATCTGGCCCGTTAATTGTTCGCCCAATATTTGGGCCCATTTACGGCGCGAAGCAAGATCTGGCCCGTTAATTGTTCGCCCAATATTTGGGCCCATTTGCGGCCTGAAGCCAGATCTGGCCCGTTAATTGTTCGCCAAATATTCAGGCCCAACTACAGCCCAGTGACTTTCGGCCTATTAGAAGCCTGATGTAGACATGGGCCCATTTCAGCCCGGTGTGACTTTCGGCCTGGGAATGGCCCGTGCTGCCCATGGGCCATATATGGTCCGACGGGACATCAGGCCCACTAACGGCCCGTGCTAAAGGTGGCAACAGTTAAGCCCAACGTGACTTTGGGCCTGTTAAACGCCTGTCGCGTAATCCAGCCCGTTGATGCCTGTACTAAGCTTTCGGCCTCTTAAAGGCCCATGATATCAGTGGGCCAACTAAGGCCCGAGATATGTTTCGGCCTGGTAACGGCTCGTGAGCTAACTGGGCCCATAATGGCCCGGTCTACATTTCGGCCTGCTGAAGGCCCGTCGACGACTAGTGAAAATTGAGGCCCAAGATGCATTTTGGCCTGCTAAAGGCCCGTGGTTTTCATCTCGGCCGTAACAGGCCAATATAATATTCAGTCTGTTAATGGCCCAACGCTACCTGGGCCAAACTAAGCACTGGGTCGACAAGAGGCCCAACTAAAATATAGGCCAGTCTAAGTTTGGGCCTGGCGCAATGTGTGAAGGCCCCAATCATTCGGGCCCAAGAAAGACGCAGGCCGGCCCAATTGTGGCCCGCTAAAAACCTGGCTCGTTATCGAATGTTTCGGCCTGGTCGACTACATCTGATTTTTTTTTCACATAGTGAATGATGGCAGTAACTAGTAGGAATTAAGAACAAACCTACTCTATACAATAAATAAATTACGGCATAGTAACTAAGAATAAACCTACACTATACAATAAAGGATTTATGGTATATTACATCCACTGGGCATCGAAGTTCACCACCGGTGATCATAAAGCGCAACGAAGAAGCACATTACAGAAAATGGGCACCATTGCAGCGTAACAAAATAATACTGAACCGAGACCACTTCCAAGACAGTTCAAGAAAGGTTAGCCTTGCGGGGGAACTGCTGCGCAAGCTGCTGAGCAAGGCTGTGAGACCGGCCTAGCATGTCGGTCATAGCTTCCAGGTGTAGCTGTTTAGCGATGAGGTTCTCATTGGTGTTCTCCGCAATCTTTCTTAGAGATAGGACTTCAAGTCGAAGTTGAGTTGCAGAATGCCTTTCTGCTAGAACTTGGGACTGAAGAAGTCGAACTGATTCAGACAACGAATTCTGTGAGCTTGTCTGACTGTTAGTCTCAAGTAACTTGAACACTGCATCAAGACAAGACTTTGGGGTTGTCTCGCTATCTTCAAGATGTTTTGCCTTCTTTGCTGCAATATATGTTGGGTTTGTCTCACAGCCTTCAGTAGATTTGTGCATGCCATCAGGCATATCACCCTGAAACAAAGCAGAGAGATGACATGTTTTGCATGTGTATAAACAAAGATGATAATTGTTCTGTCAATTCTATCCAATTTCAAATTAGAAAATAAATAGTAAGTTCAAAATATCAATAGCATAATTTGGCATTGTTCATAATGCGGGGAGCTTCACCACACTACTGGATTACCATGTCAACATAACAAGCATAGATGAAGGGCAAAGAAAATCATTGTATCTATTTTGGATAATGTGCATGGCATGTTGTTCATATCATCAGCCACATCAGTAAGATAAAACAGGAGACGACAAGGTGCAAACGTGGGCTGCTTCACCAGACACTGGATTATAGATCCACAAAACCAAGCATACATATAGGGAGTATTAAGTAATGTGTGTGGTATGAATAAGAAATTTGGTTTTACAAGTAAAACTTAGAACTTACGGTTCTTACGAACATGCATTTTGGTAAAAATAACAAACTAAACAGCAGTAAACGATAGGGAGTATGAGCAAATTAAACAGAAGTTGAGGATAAAGGCTTTAGAAGGACTGACTTACATTAACAGTTAACACCGGCTTTATAATGCCCTTCTCCATGTCAAGGGAAGGATAACTCAAGAATTTTAGCACATAATCTTCTTCATAAGCATTGCCTGTACTCTACATTTTGTAGAGAGTATTTATAGATATGATAACACTGGAAGGGATAGAGGATAATGAAGATAAGATGCAAATTGATGCTACATAATCAACTACCAATCCCAGGAAGTACAAGCGTTACAGGACAAAATGTACTGACAAGAGCAATGGGCTACATTTCTGCACTGGCATTGTCTGTGTATTCTACTTGTTGGTAAGATTAAATATAGATCTGATCTTTTTTAGTAAATGGTGGGCAAGGGAGATAAGATGCAGAATGCTACAAAATGAACCAATCCCTCTTCCCATAATACAAGAGTGTTTTGAACACTGGTGTACTGTACAAAAAGTTCTTATATTATGGGACGGAGGGAGTAGTTGTTAATGTAAGTACAGTGATAGACCACGTTCAGTCCTTACAAGAGGACTGCAGAGCTAAACCTCTTCAAAAGCATTGGGTTGATTCTAAATTTGTGTAAGAGTCCATACGGATCTTATACTGTCCACCAAGTGGGTGATTACGAGGCTAACATGTGCAGTGATGCTACATAATCAAACAACTATGAAAGTAAGTATGGTCATACAGGGCAAGAGGTACTCACGAGAGCAATACAGTGTGCAGTATACTTGCGAGATTCTGTGGTCCCTTGAGAACGAATGTTCTTCTGCTAACAGTTTTCGTACAAGTGGGACATTAAGGCAAATGCAGAAATGTAGTTCAAATTGTGATGTGATATCATAGACAGTACCTGACGCTGCAGCCGAGACCAATGTGTAACAAGATTATTCCAGTCACCGTCGGATAAATGTAGCACCGGAGACTTTATAGAAATTTCGTTCAGAGGCTTGCCATCGAAGTGCGCTTGCCTCAGGTAGGAACGATACTTCAACAATGAGTGCTTGAAAAGCGCAACCAACTCTTGCTCGTCATCACAATCCAGTTTGCTCCTCGCCTATTTAAAAGAATGAAATCTTGTGTCTTCTGTCAGCAGAAACATATGCAGTAATGACCATGAATAACATTAGTACATTACTTACGCGTAAGTTGCGGTGGAAGACTGGAAATTGTTATGTGTCTGCGGTATAATCTTTCCATGAAGGAAAGATGCGCACAAAGTTCCTGACAACAACATAAGCTTCGTCTTCTAAACTGGGAATAAATGGAACAGGGGTCCTATTTGCTGCAATTGGGGCTCTCTCTGGTTCAAAAAGGGATTTGGCAACTGGATTTGGTGTACTCTTTGCTGGAATGGGGGTTTTGCGTCGTACAGATGGTGCTATGTCAACTGGCATAATTATACTATTTGCTGCAGTTGGGGTCTGCTGAGTTGGGGCATCAGAAATGACCAGTGTAGTAGGGCTAGAGTCTACTAGAGTTGGGGTATTTTGTGGGTCAGGTGATATTGCAACTACACCTAATGGGCTATTTGATTTATCAGGTGCCACTACCTTTTCCAAATACTTTGCTTGTGCTCCTCCACGATCAGCAATCGCCCTCTTCCTTTTGAACGTCTGGACATCATTTGAATGGATAAATATGGTATGATGACAGATGGAATATGTACTAAAAATGGATAGGCAGGGCGTATTCACATACACGATGTGTAAACTAAGCTAATGGCAGTTCAACAAAGTGAAAGCAATGCAAAGCATCAGTTGCAAGATAAGTGCGAGCAATGTAACCTTGGAAAGTTATAGCAAGTACCTTGATGGGTGAATAAGATAGGGCATTGTGACACTCCAAAAATTTTATTTGGTTTTCAGCAAAAACTTTGTGGTTTTTGAAAAGAGGGCATTTAAAATTTCTTTTCCAGAAATCCTTCCTCTTAAAAACTTCCTTTGCTTTGGCAAGGATTTTATTTTTCTTCAAACTTTGGTGTCTGATCTTTTGAAACTTCTTCTCTGTTGGTTCCCTCTCAAATTATTTTGGGAGTTTAATCTTTTCTTCTAAAAAGAAACTCTATGAAAAATTTGGGATTTTCATATCTTGGAAACCACCCATGACTTGGTATTTTTGCCCATGTGGTAAAACCCCTCCAAAAAACCTCCCCTCCTCCTTGTAATCAACCTAAGTTCTCTGTCCCAACTAATCCAAGCAAGTTTTGGATTTTATTCTAATTATTTTTCCCCTCAAATCATTTCTGAAAAATATTTTGAGCCTAAGTAATTTTCAAAGCAAGTACCATTTTGCCTTTGAGTTTTTATCCCAAACCAACTCTCCTGGATAGTCCTTTGTACCCACAACCCAGAACCATCTTGATCCACTCCTCCTCTTTTCAATTTTTTCAAAATTCAGTCTCTGCAAGTTTGGACCAGATTTGAAAAATTTGGTGAAATTCATACCTACACTTCTCCAAAAATTTCACCAAAAATCAGGCAGCCTACTGGAGCAATGAGAAGCCACTCCACCAAAAATCAACTCAAGGAAAAATCCCCAGAGGCCAAATTCATTCTGTCGAACACCTGAGCTGCACTGTTCCTTTGCAAGTTTAGAAAGTTCAGAGATTCAGTCGTTTTTCCTTCGTCAGACTCGGTCACGCGGCCACAGTGCGCCCTGGCGCGTTGCATGCAGCCTCTTCTCCCTGGCCAGCACCCCGCACGCACGCTTGGCCGATTCCTGGCGTCGGTAGCAACGAGCCTCGCCGGTGTTGGAAGCTTCTGCGGTGGCTGCACCTTCCGTGGCGGCCAACAAGGGCCCGAGCCCTCTCGCCACGCCACCCGGCGCCGCCCAACGCCCCCTGGCTCTCCGCGTGTCCCTGCCATGCCAGCGCACGCCCGTGGCACCGTCGCCGTGGCCCGGCAAGCACGGAATGTGCTCCCTGCCGCCGACGGGCCGCGCCACCCCGTTCCGTCGAGCTCGCCCATAACACCAAATCCCAGCCCGATTAGCACCTAAATGGAACCGGTGGACCTCAACGGCGATGCCCAAGCCCCTAATCCCACTGCCCAACCACAGCACCGCCGTAATCGGACTTATCCCGTTCGCGGCAACCGCCTCGGGCCGCCTATAAAAAGGGCCCCCGAGCTCACTCTCGAGCACACACCACCTCTACACCTCACCAAAGCTCTGCCAAGCCACCCGGAGGACCTCGAGGAGGTCTCCTCCCCCAACTCCGGCCGCCCCGATCCGCCTCGGCCTCCACCACGATTCGCTCCGGTGAGGCCGTCTCCGGCGCCCAAAACCCGTCAGTTACTCCCTCTAGCACCCAGTAAGCTAACGCCAGCATCAATTTGTCCTTCATAGCTCTCTCCGACGAGTCCCTCGACCACCCGAGCCGCCGTCCGCCGGAGCAAAGCTCGTCGTCGACGTGGTACTCGCTGGCGACCACCACCACCACCAACCGACGCGGAATGGCGCCCTGAGCAAGGAGGTACCCTCCGATCCCCCTGCCTCGCCGTGGATCGCCGCCGGCGACCACCGCGTCTCTCGGGCACCGGCGAAATCTGCCGCCCCGTTCAAATTTTCAAACCTGACGGGTGGGACCTACCCGTCAGCCCCTCTGTCCTTTTCTAAACGAATCGTTTTCTGAAAGCGTATTCTGCCAAATGCGTTTTCCACTCCGGGCCAGCGTATTCTCAGCCGAAGCGTTTTCTGTTTTTATAAGCTAGCCCCTGGGAACTTTCTGTTTCATTATAGATGAGTCCCTGGGCAAAAACCTTTATAACTTTTAAACAGGAAGGTATTTTTGATTGATTCTTTTTCTGTTCTCTTTAAAATTTTGTCTAGTTTTTTATCAGATTTATTTGAAAAATATTTGGAATACTTTTTGTGCACCCCTTGGTATTTACGATAGCGCATATATTTTCTTTATACCGTAGATACCGAAGGAGGTGACGGAGCCGCGAACTTCACCGAGCTAGGCTCCGACTACTCTGAACCAGGCAATCATGTTTGAACTTTTGATATGATGAGTGTCTTGGCATGTTTTGCATTTAGTTAGTTTCATGGCATGTTGATGAGCATATCGATGAACGTTATTTTATGCAATGTTGAGGTAAGTGAGTTCGATGATCCATAAGTGGATGGATGTGAGTATGAATGGCCATGTGTTGGCATGAGGATGGGTAAGATGGCAGTGTCGTAGCATGCCAGTCTTATGCCAGACTATGTGACTTCGGTGTCAAACCATATCGGTCCAGTTCCTCTCATTTCCTTCCGTGTACTACCACATGTTTTCCACAAGGAATATGGTTTAGTAAGTTGCAAACCGCTTTCCTGGTACACACCAAAAGGAGAGGCCATGATGATGGTTCCATGGCCCTGGATTAAAGCCAGTCATCCGGTCAGGGGGCATGGGTGTTTCTGGTTGGGACCGAGAGCGGGGCACCCCTTAGAGCGCGCGTATATAAATTTGATCCCATGCTATTCGAGATTGTGATCTCCCCGTCTCAAAAGTTTTTCTTGGACGATGTCTAGGGTGATTTCTAGCATCGAGAGGTAGGATGGGTGTGTACTGGTTAGCTGTGTTTTCCTCCGAAATACCGTAAACGAAACTAGTCCTTCGTGACTACGGAAATCCGTTGGCTGTGGGAAAAATTTTGTACAAACTCTGCAGAGTCAAATATTCCTCCAAATCATCTATTCCATGTCCAAATTCGTATTATCTTGTCCTAACAGTATCAGTTTGATGACAGAGACTCCGGTGAATCGCATGAGTGCTAAGTCCGGTTAAATGATTATTCCTGTGGATGGACTAAGCCATTTATTCTCATGAATTGAATATTTATTATGAGTATTATTTACTTGTGAATAAAGCCCTTTCTGTGATGTCGCCCCGACGTCCGACTGTGGCATTTCTTTTAAAGCCCTTTCTGTGATGTCGCCCCGACGTCCGACTG
>NC_057798.1:142532448-142542423 GCF_018294505.1 Triticum aestivum | reverse complement strand
GTTTATTATGAGTATTATTTACTTATGAATCAAAGCCCTTTTTGTGATGTCGCCCCGACATCCGACTGTGGCATTTCTTTTAAAGCCCTTTCTGTGATGTCGCCCCGACGCCCGACTGTGGCATTTCTTTTAAAGCCCTTTCTGTGATGTCGCCCCGACGTCCGACTGTGGCATTTCTTTTAAAGCCCTTTATGTGGTGTCGCTAAGACGCCCGACTGTGGCATTTCTTTTAAAGCCATTTCTGTGTTGTCGCCCCGACGTCCGACTGTGGCATTTCTTTTAAAGCCCTTTATGTGGTGTCGCTAAGACGCCCTACTGTGGCATCATTTCCTTATATTTATTTATTCACCTTTCGAGGCGTCGCTTCAGACACCCGATCGGTATCCATTTATGTTTTGTTGGGATTTCAGGCGGACTACCGCCGGTTCCCTTTTACTTACCTTGTTATACTAATTTTTGAATGTACATTGGTGAATTAATCATGACGCATTCATGCATGCATTTGTTATATCTTACGTCCGAACTGTCTTGCGAGTACTTTCAAAGTACTCACTGGCTTGTTGATTTGGCCAGATGCTGACGAAGGCGATCTCATGGATGAAGAATTTGATAGCGAGTCCGACACCTAGAGGAGTCCCAGTCAGTCTCGTGCGACCCTGGTTTTGGTCACTGTATTATATCCGCTTTCGCTACCAAATAAATTCATCGAGCCTCACCTCGATGCTCGATGAGATGACAGACGTGGAGTCTTGTATCTCTCTCCCCGCTGTGTTTCTCCACCACCGCCCTATCCTCGAGTCAGTAGTATGCCTCCACACCACTGTTTCATGTCCGCCATTATGTATAATTATTGGTGTGCTTGTAATAATTTGGTTGAGCAACCGTAGTTCGACCCTGTAATATATTTTATGCTACTGGCTTATTGTATCAAGAATTTGTCTACCAGTGAGGAGGATTTCTCTCATACTGGACTCAAAAGATTGGTTTCTCAATAAATATTTTTTTTGGAAAACCGGTCGTGACAAGCTTGGTACCAGAGCCAGGCTGACTGTAGGAAGCCACTAGGTGCGATCGCTAATTGGTTATTAGCATGATTGAGCCTTTCCATATTTTATTGATTGTAGTCATTTTCTGTCAGTTAGCATAAATTTATGATCTGACCATGCAGAATTTTTGCCTACTTTTGTAGATGGCCGACAATAGCTGCGAGTCTCAGACCTTCGCCAACGTGCCCGATGGGTTCGTCAAGCTTCTTTCCTTCATCGTTCAGGTCGCGATGGGGCCATCTGTGCGCCCAGTCTTTACACTCTGCCAGCACCGAGTCAATGACAGTCTGACCATGCACCAGGCCACGGTGCAATTCAAGGGAGGGCGTGGTGAGTTACGCCGCTTCCGGTTCTTGGGAAGAGCCATGCCTACGGAGAGGCATGCTATGCAGATGGCAGCCCGCGAGGCGATAGCTTGTCTCAGGGATGTCCTCCCCGTGATGAAGACTCGTCGTTACCGTTATCTTCCGTGCCATGTGCCTTACACCTGTCACTACGCATTCTCCTGCCCCAGAGGAGAACGAGACGAGGCTTTTGAGATGCTCATTGAGTATCTCCGGGCCCTAGAGGCAGCCTTCGACAACCTGGTGGACGACTTCGTGGCTGCCCGCATGGACTCAGTTCATGGCTGTGCTGCCAACAGGAGGGAGCTCCTACCCATCGCACCGCCACTAACTTTTGTCTCGTCATCAGCATCTTATACGCCTACTCGTCGCCTGCCTTCTACCGAAGAATTCAACCAAGTCATTGCGCCCACTCCAGCGCGCACTGCACCACCCTTCGCGCCCACTCCTGTACGTGTTGCTCCGCCCCTGGCAACCGCTCCATCCACTCTGCGCAACACTACACGTATGGAGCCCATTAGCGAGGAGGAAGTCGAGTCCCCAACCTCGCTACGCCTCGCCCTCGGCAGGGCAAAGGAGGTCATCAACATCTCCGCCTGAGTACGCTTAGCCGCCATGTAATGTACCGCCTTGTATAATATGTTTATATGTACATAGGTTGTGAGGAGTAGCCTGTTTGCGCATCATGTAGGAACTGGAGAAGTGCACTAGCCTAAATAACATGTCAGGATTATGTACGCATATCCTGAGTGATGTATTGTATAATTACCGCCCGCGTGTAAGATATGTAATGAGCAGTCCTTCACCGTGCGCAAGTCGATTTGTTTTTCTTAAGTAAGCTTGGTTATTTAAAATTATTTGCCATCCTTGTGCAATTTTGGATTTATTGTTTTTGCGACTCTTTCCGCTTTTCTTATGGGTTTTACAAAATATATCCCCAGAGTGAAAAAAATGTCTCGTCCTTGGACTCGCTCCATGCCTACTCCGCCGGAGGAAGATTATGACACTCAACCAGGCAACAATTTCACACAAGGGCAGTCGAGTCAACAGAACAATGAAACGACACTTTCACAAATGTGCCGCCTTTATGAACAGAGTCAGCAACAACATCGTGAAATGATGAACCAAGTCATCAACATGGGAAATCACCATGGACAGTATCAGCAGCATTCCAAGTTATTTGAGCTACAGAAGACACGTCCTCAAACATTTTCTCATACTGACAAGCCTCTTGAAGCCGAGGATTGGCTTCGAGATATGGAGAGAAAATTAATTATTGCAAAATGTTCAGACCCTGAAAAGGTATTGTATGCTCCGCACTATCTCACAGGAGTAGCTGCATCATGGTGGGAGAATTTTCTGCACATGCACCCCAACGAAAATGATATAACCTGGGATGATTTCAAGGAAGGTTTCCGTGGTGCACACATTCCTCAGAGTATTATGAAAATCAAGAAGAGAGAGTTCGATGACCTCAAACAGAGGAACATGACAGTGTCAGATTACAACAGTCAATTTACTCTATTGTCCCGCTACGCCAATGAAGAGCGTATGACTGAAATCAAGAAGATGGAGAAATTCCTTGACGGTCTGGCGCCCGCGCTTAAATGCCAACTGGTCGTGCACACTTTTCCTGATTTTAAAACACTGGTGGACAAAGCCATTACTCTGGAGAATGAGAGACGCAGTCTGGAAGATATCCGCAAGCGAAAAAGGGACCAGACTAACCATGCTCGCAATCACCGAAGCAAGACAGATTTTCAAAAGGGTGGGACACACAAATCCTCATCCAATGTCTCACGCCCAATCAAGAATTTTCATGCAAGGGACAAGGAATTCACCTATCGCCCCGGCGTTACTTGTTATGCTTGTGGAGAAGAAGGGCACTATGCCAAACAGTGCCCCAAGCCAAGGAACTCAACCCCAAAGCTGAACAACGGCGGCAACAATTCCGCGCCCAAGCGAAACAATTTCAATCCCAACAATAACCACAGGAAGGGTCATCTGAACCACGTAACCAAAGAGGAGGCACAAAATGCTCTGGATATCGTACTCGGTACGTTTCCTGTCAACACAATACCTGCAATGGTTTTGTTTGATTCTGGAGCTTCTCACTCTTTCATTTCGAAAAGTTTTGCTTTGCAAAATAATTTTTCGATGCTTCCCTTGGAGAAATCCATGACCATCAAGTCCCCTGGGATTCAGCAAGTTACTCAGAATTACTGTCAGAATGTGGTCATTGAGTTCGAAGGATTGGAGTTTCACGCAAATCTTATTGTGTTGGAAAATAAAGGACTGGATGTCATCCTAGGGATGGATTGGCTAACCACCAACAAGGGGTTTATCGACTGTTTCAACAGGACCGTAATTCTCACACACCACCAAGGGAAGACAATAAGAGTATCAGCCAAGGAAGGAAAAATACCCCGGCAACCGAGATTAAATAAGGTGGACGTTTCTAAGCTAAACAAGGTTCCAGTAGTGTGTGAATTTCCAGATGTATTCCCTGAAGAGCTACCAGGCATGCCACCAGACCGAGAGATAGAATTCAGCATTGAGCTCGCACCAGGAAACACCCCCATATACAAGAAACCGTACCGAATGGCACCATCCGAATTAGTTGAGTTGAAGAAACAAATAAAGGAATTGCTAGACAAAGGATACATTCGAGCCAGCTCCTCACCTTGGGGATCACCAATTTTATTTGCCAAAAAGAAGGATGGAATGCTGAGATTGTGTATTGACTATCGAGCACTTAACATGGTCACAGTCAAAAACAAATACCCGATGCCAAGGATAAACGATTTGTTTGATCAACTTGCTCAGGCCAAGGTATTCTCAAAAATTTACTTAAGGTCAGGATACCATCAATTGAAGGTACGAACGGAAGATATCCCCAAAACAGCCTTCACCTCCAGATATGGACTGTACGAGTTCACAATGATGCCATTTGGATTAACTAACGCCCCAGCATATTTTGTTCACATCATGAACAAATTATTTATGAAGTTTATGGACAAGTTCATCGTGGTATTCATCGACGATATTCTGGTATACTCCAAGACACCGGAAGAGCACGCAGAACATCTCAGGATTGTGCTAGGAGAGCTCAGAAAACACCAATTGTATGCCAAGTTCAGCAAGTGCGAATTTTGGCTAAGACAAGTAGGCTTTCTAGGCCACGTACTGACCCAAGACGGTATCGCAGTGGACCCAGAGAAAGTCAAGGCCGTACTTGGCTGGAAGTCACCAGCCAGCGTAACAGACATACGGAGTTTCTTGCGAATGGCAGGATATTACCGCAGATTCATTGAAGTATTTTCCACCATAGCCAAGCCTATGACGCAGTTACTCAAGAAAGATAAGAAGTTTGAATGGACAGAAGCCTGCGAGAAAAGTTTCCAAGAACTAAAACGGAAGTTAACAACAGCACCGGTATTAATTGTACCCGACATACACAAGAATTTTGAAGTATATTGTGACGCGTCCAGAAAGGGTCTGGATGCGTGTTGATGCAGGAAGGCAAGGTTGTCGCCTACGCTTCAAGGCAACTTCACAAGCATGAGGAAAATTATCCCACTCATGACTTAGAAATGGCAGCAGTTATTCATGCACTCAAGGAATGGAGGCATTTTTCTTACTTGGGAATCGATGTGAAATATATACGGATCACAAAAGTCTCAAATATATTTTCACACAGCCAGAACTAAACTTACGGCAACGACGCTGGTTGGAGTTGGTAAAGGATTATGATGTTGGTATCCATTACCATCCAGGGAAAGCAAATGTAGTGGCTGATGCCCTTAGTCGGAACCCCATCTCCGACGAAAACAATCTGCACAGCTTGAGGCCCGAATTCCAACAAGAATTTGCCAAGCTCAACTTGATAATGGTAGCAGAAGGCACCATATCAAACTTGGAAATACAACCCGACCTTGTGGAGAAAATTAAAGGAGCTCAGCCCGGTCACACCAGCATCGAAGGCATCAAAAGAAAGTTGAGTATGGGCAAGGCCTCGGAATTCATCATAGACAATGAAGGAATATTATGGTACGGAGAAAGGCTCTGCGTGCCAAATGTAGAAGACCTTAAACAGCAAATTTTAGCTGAAGCACACACCACTCCATATTCAATCCACCCTGGAGGAACCAAAATGTATAAGGATATTTAGGAAAGATTTTGCTGGCACGGTATGAAGAGGGACATAGCCACCTTCATTGCATGTTGCGACTCATGTCAACGCATAAAAGCTGAGCATCAGAGACCAGCCGGACTACTGCAACCGAACACAATACCTGAGTGGAAATGGGATGAAATAGGGATGGATTTCATTGTCGGACTACCTCGGTCAGGACACGGGAATAATGCCATATGGGTCATCACCGATAGATTAACCAAGGTGGCGCATTTCATTCCAGTGAAGACAACCTACAACACTCAGAAGCTTGCCAGGATTTATCTCTCCCGTATAGTTTGTCTGCATGGAGTCCCGAAGACTATAATATCCGACAGAGGCACTCAGTTCGTCTCAAGATTTTGGGAGCATTTACAACAGGCTCTGGGAACCCAACTAGCCTTCAGTACCGCATACCACCCACAAACTGATGGACAAACAGAACGCGTAAACCAGGTTTTAGAAGACATGCTGAGAGCATGTGTCCTCACATATGGAACCAGTTGGGAAGAAAGCCTGCCATACGCAGAGTTCGCGTACAACAATAGCTACCAGGCCAGCCTACAAATGGCACCATTTGAGGCTTTATACGGACGAAGATGTCGTACCCCGTTAAATTGGTCAGAGACCGGGGACAGCCGCATCTTCGGACCAGACATGCTCAGAGAAGCCAAGGAAAAGGTCAAACTAATCAGAGACCGACTTAAGACCGCTCAAAGTCGACAGAAGAGTTATTATGATCAGAAACATCGTAGGGTCAGCTTCGAACCCGGTGAGTTCGTATACCTGAGAGTATCCCCTATGAGAGGACTGCAACGGTTTAAGATTAAAGGAAAGTTAGCACCAAGATTCATTGGACCATTCTGCATAGTGGCACGAAGAGGCATTGTAGCCTACCAGCTAGACTTACCCGAGGAATTATCCGATGTCCACGACGTGTTCCATGTCTCGCAATTGAGGAAGTGCGTAAGCAACCCAGAGAAACAAGTATCCCATGAAAACATTGACGTGCAGCCAGACCTCACTTATCGGGAACGTCCCGTAAGAATATTAGAGGAGTCTGAAAGGAGGACCCGACAGAAGACCATCAAGTTTTTCAAAGTCCAGTGGAGCAATCACACCGACAGTGAAGCAACTTGGGAAAGAGAGGATTTTCTTCGGACAGAGCATCCACACTTATTTGAGGAACAGTTGAAATCTCGGGGACGAGATTTTTCCTAAGGGGGTAGGTGTTGTGACACTCCAAAATTTTTATTTGGTTTTCAGCAAAAACTTTGTGGTTTTTGAAAAGAGGGCATTTAAAATTTCTTTTCTAGAAATCTTTCCTCTTAAAAACTTCCTTTGCTTTGGCAAGGATTTTATTTTTCTTCAAACTTTGGTGTCTGATCTTTTGAAACTTCTTGTATGTTGGTTCCCTCTCAAATTATTTTGGGAGTTTAATATTTTCTTCTAAAAAGAAACTCTATGAAAAATTTGGGATTTTCATATCTTGGAAACCACCCATGACTTGGTATTTTTGCCCATGTGGTAAAACCCCTCCAAAAAACCTCCCCTCCTCCTTGTAATCAACCTAAGTTCTCTGTCCCAACTAATCCAAGCAAGTTTTGGATTTTATTCTAATTATATTTCCCCTCAAATCATTTCTGAAAATTATTTTGAGCCTAAGTGATTTTCAAAGCAAGTACCACTTTGCCTTTGAGTTTTTATCCCAAACCAACTCTCCTGGATAGTCCTTTGTACCCACAACCCAGAACCATCTTGATCCACTCCTCCTCTTTTCAATTTTTTCAAAATTCAGTCTCTGCAAGTTTGGACCAGATTTGAAAATTTTGGTGAAATTCATACCTACACTTCTCCAAAAATTTCACCAAAAATCAGGCAGCCTACTGGAGCAACGAGAAGCCACTCCACCAAAAATCAACTCAAGGAAAAATCCCCAGAGGCCAAATTCATTCTGTCGAACACCTGAGCTGCACTGTTCCTTTGCAAGTTCAGAAAGTTCAGAGATTCAATCGTTTTTCCTTCGTCAGACTCGGTCACGCGGCCACAGTGCGCCCTGGCGCGTTGCACGCAGCCTCTTCTCCCTGGCCAGCACCCCGCACGCATGCTTGGCCGATTCCTGGCGTCGGTAGCAACGAGCCTCGCCGGCGTTGGAAGCTTCTGCGGTGGCTGCACCTTCCGTGGCGGCCAACAAGGGCCCGAGCCCTCTCGCCACGCCACCCGGCGCCGCCCAACGCCCCCTGGCTCTCCGCGTGTCCCTGCCATGCCAGCGCACGCCCGTGGCACCGTCGCCCTGGCCCGGCAAGCACGGAACGTGCTCCCTGCCGCCGACGGGCCGCGCCACCCCGTTCCGTCGAGCTCGCCCATAGCACCAAATCCCAGCCCGATTAGCACCTAAATGGAACCGGTGGACCTCAACGGCGATGCCCAAGCCCCTAATCCCACTGCCCAACCACAGCACCGCCGTAATCACTCGCCGGACTTATCCCGTTCGCGGCAACCGCCTCGGGCCGCCTATAAAAAGGGCCCCCGAGCTCACTCTCGAGCACGCACCACCTCTACACCTCACCAAAGCTCTGCCAAGCCACCCGGAGGACCTCGAGGAGGTCTCCTCCCCCAACTCCGGCCGCCCCGATCCGCCTCGGCCTCCACCACGATTCGCTCCGGTGAGGCCGTCTCCGGCGCCCAAAACCCGTCAGTTACTCCCTCTAGCACCCAGTAAGCTAACGCCAGCATCAATTTGTCCTTCACAGCTCTCTCCGACGAGTCCCTCGACCACCCGAGCCGCCGTCCGCCGGAGCAAAGCTCGCCGTCGACGTGGTACTTGCCGGCGACCACCACCACCACCAACCGACGCGGAATGGCGCCCTGAGCAAGGAGGTACCCTCCGATCCCCCTGCCTCGCCGTGGATCGCCGCCGGCGACCACCGCGTCTCTCGGGCACCGGCGAAATCTACCGCCCCGTTCAAATTTTCAAACCTGACGGGTGGGACCTGCCCGTCAGCCCCTCTGTCCTTTTCTAAACGAATCGTTTTCTGAAAGCGTATTCTGCCAAATGCGTTTTCCACTCTGGGCCAGCGTATTCTCAGCCGAAGCGTTTTTTGTTTTTATAAGCTAGCCCCTGGGAACTTTCTGTTTCATTACAGATGAGTCCTTGGGCAAAAACCTTTATAACTTTTAAATAGAAAGGTATTTTTGATTGATTCTTTTTCTGTTCTCTTTAAAATTTTGTCTAGTTTTTTATCAGATTTATTTGAAAAATATTTGGAATACTTTTTGTGCACCCCTTGGTATTTACGATAGCGCATATATTTTCTTTATACCGTAGATACCGAAGGAGGTGACGGAGCCGCGAACTTCACCGAGCTAGGCTCCGACTACTCTGAACCAGGCAAGCATGTTTGAACTTTTGATATGATGAGTATCTTGGCATGTTTTGCATTTAGTTAGTTTCATGGCATGTTGATGAGCATATCGATGAACGTTATTTTATGCAATGTTGAGGTAAGTGAGTTCGATGATCCATAAGTGGATGGATGTGAGTATGAATGGCCATGTGTTGGCATGAGGATGGGTAAGATGGCAGTGTCGTAGCATGTCAGTCTTATGCCAGACTATGTGACTTTAGTGTCAAACCGTATCGGTCCAGTTCCTCTCATTTCCTTCCCTGTACTACCACATGTTTTCCGCAAGGAATATGGTTTAGTAAGTTGCAAACCGCTTTCCTGGTACACACCAAAAGGAGAGGCCGTGATGATGGTTCCATGGCCCTGGATTAAAGCCAGTCATCCGGTCAGGGGGCATTGGTGTTTCCGGTTGGGACCGAGAGGGGGGCACCCCTTAGAGCGCGCGTATATAAATTTGATCCCATGCTATTCGAGATTGTGATCTCCCCGTCTCAAAAGTTTTTCTTGGATGATGTCTAGTGTGATTCCTAGCATCGAGAGGTAGGATGGGTGTGTACTGGTTAGCCGTGTTTTCCTCCGAAATACCGTAAACGGAACTAGTCCTTCGTGACTACGGAAATCCGTTGGCTGTGGGAAAAATTTTGTACAAACTCTGCAGAGTCATATATTCCTCCAAATCATCTATTCCATGTCCAAATTCGTATTATCTTGTCCTAACAGTATCAGTTTGATGACAGAGACTCCGGTGAATCGCATGAGTGCTAAGTCCGGTTAAATGATTATTCCTGTGGATTGACTAAGCCATTTATTCTCATGAATTGAATATTTATTATGAGTATTATTTACTTGTGAATAAAGCCCTTTCTGTGATGTCGCCCCGACGTCCGACTGTGGCATTTCTTTTAAAGCCCTTTCTGTGATGTCGCCCCGACGTCCGACTGTGGCATTTCTTTTAAAGCCCTTTCTGTGATGTTGCCCCGACGTCCGACTGTGGCACTTCTTTT